>NC_085138.1:246227708-246419904 GCF_035046485.1 Aedes albopictus
GAATGGTAGACTGGACTATGATACCATGCACTATGGGTATCTATCGATCGGGCTTGATGAGTAGAAGTCAAAAATCGATATTTGACGCCATTTTTGGATTCCAAGATGTCGCACTATAAATCCTAGATGGTGGACCATAATCCAAGATAGCGGCCATGGAATGGTGGTTTAAGCCATGACACCTTGCAATATGGGTATCAATCGATCGGGCTTGATTGATAGAAATTTCAAATCGATCTCGAACGCTATTTTGGAAATAAAGATAGCGCGACCGATAAACATTCGTTTATCATAAAATGTTTAACAGCCTCTGGCAACGTTTTGCGTTGCAACTGTATGGAGGACTGGCGGCTTTCTGCCGCCGATGTTCCGAAAGTCCGACGCGCCGTGTTTTCGTCGATTCACTTCTAGGCGACAGGCATATCTAAGCATTTGCCCAGTAGAATGCGAACATAGGTGTTTTTCCTTTTTAAGCGTTTACACGTTGTAACGCAATCATATGTCTTCTGATTGAGTTTTTAAACGGCTCCGCAATTTGAGAGGACACAGAGCATGCAACGAAAACTTATCTGAAACGCCCATATTTTATTTTCGTTACATTTCTCTTTGAAACCTGAGATGTATATTAACCTTTAAAACTTTCTCAAAGTGCCGTTGAAAAATGATGAGAGCATATGGTTTAGCTTGAATTTATTTTGAACTGTTTTTTGATAGAGCAAAACATGAAGAATCATAATTCTCGCGCTTAGTATCATACAGGCGTATCTACATACAATTATCGATTTCTCTTCATCGATTTTCTCTTTAGGGTTTTCCGGAAAATACGATCAGTGTTCGGATGATCTCTTGATCTTTTTTTAGTGCAGGACGACTAGGACTAGCATCTAGAACAATGAAAGTAACTGAAAAATAATTATCGACCAAGTTATTGATCAAAGAGAAAGTTGACGCAGAGAAATCGATCATTGTAGATACGCCCGTATGATACTAAGCGCGAGAATTTATATTGAAAGCTATGAAACTAATAAATCTAGCAAATGCCATGTGCACTGTTGGCAGAAACGTAAATAAAATTCAAGTTATGGTATTGAACTTGGCCTATCTCTTTTCAGCTTAGTTTTTATTTTTTGAACACAGCTACTGTTTTTAATTGAATGGCTTCTTTGATTTTCATGCCACACATTTGTATATTGTACGGCCAACACAATGGCACTATGCCGTAGAATTGTATCTGTAGATTTAAAGTTTAGTACACTAAGTATGCTTCGGAATTCCATGTTTTTGACAGTTTTTCATATGGCATAAGGTGACATTAAACACCTGGAATTTATTCATCTTCAGCATGGTCTTGCGGAAAACCAGCACCTATTCGGCTAAATGGGACTTCGCATTTGCTTCAATTCTTCTCAATAAATAAACCCGAGCAAAACCGGGTCATTCAGCTAGTAGACTATAAAGTATTCGTTTTCATTTTGTCTTAAGGCTTATTATAGTTCACTTGCATTAAGCCTTTAATTGCAAATAACTAACAATTGGCTTTCAATATGGATGGAAACACAAACAAAGTTTCGACGTGTGAAGAATGCTCGCAAGTTATTGCTCGAGGTCCGAACTGTATTCGATTTGCGGGATTTTACACTGGTGTGTTCCATGCTTCGTGTGTTAAAATGAGCAGAGAAGATCTGCTGAAATACCAACAATCTCCAATCATGTGGTAGATGTGTGACTCGTGCAGTAATATGATGATCAAGAAACGTAACAACCGTCATGCACTTGTTAAGGGTGCTGATATAGAAGTTAGTGTCACAAAACTCAATGAGATCTCCCGTATCGATGATGAAATTGCTGCACTGAAAAAAAAAACAAATAATCGCTATAAATCAATCGCTGTCTAATTCTGCTACCACCTCTCCTCACACTGAACCAAGCCAGACTTCAACAAGCGTAAACCATACCATTGTGGAATCGTCGCATAAAAGGCTACCTGAAACGCAACTTGGAACAAATACTACAGGCTGTTCGAGCACAAGCGATATTGTTGAGCAAACGTCTGCAAACGATCGCTTCTGGCTCTTTCTATCAAGAGTTAAGAATCGAGTTGTTGAACGACAAATCTCCCAGCTTGTCTCCGATGCCTTAGGGACTACTGATGTGATAGTGAAGAAGCTTGTACCGCAATGGAAGGACCCCTGTTCAATGCTATTCATTTCTTTCAAAGTATCAGTTCATGGAAGCTTCAAAGAAACGGCACTGTTTCCGTATACGTGGCCTTCGGGAATGCATTTTAGAAAATTTCGAGATGGATATTAGGAACCCCTGCAGATCGGACGGTTGAGAAGAAGTGTTGTTTCGAATTGGTTTAATATAATGTTGTATGTATTCTGTTGATTATTGTCATTCCGTAATTGCCATATGTATTTGTTGCTTGATATTTGCGTTAGATTGTAGCTTTCAAAATGGAAAATGATGTTATATTAGGCTAGTTAAAATTCAATTAGACCTAAAGATGTCCGTTGAATAAAATGAAATAAATGAATAAATGAAAGAAATGACTATCTCGTGTTCTTGACCACTTAGAAGGATACTGTCTTCGGCAAAGTTACCCAGAAGACTAAGAATGTTCATGATGTGATGCTACAAACCAAGACGCTTTCAGCCAAATTTTGCTGAGCTGAAAGATTAAGCTTTTCGACTAAATTTGCTGAGTTACAGCAAAACGTTGATGGTGATCAGTAGATTTGACTAAACAAATCAGCAAACCTTGCTGAATTTTCACAAATATTTTTCTAAAACTGTGAGCGCGGCAAATTTCAGTAAAAAATATTTGGAGTGCATTGTTCTTAGAACCTGAAAGCTTGATATAATCGTTGTGTATCCATGTTACTATGTTTGTAAAACCTTCCTAGAATAAGAGAAGCTTTCACATTGAAAGTTTATTCAAAATTCGCTCACAACGTTGTACTTGTGTTCTTTGGAGCTGTCAGTTTGATCTCGGTGTCAATTAGTTTATTCGGAAGTTTATTTTTTTACAGTTATAACTTTGGATATCTGTGCAGCAATTCCTTAAGGAATTTCTTTGAAAATCGGTTCCAAAATTACTTTGAAAGTTCCTTCGGGAATTTCTTTGGGATTTTTAAACCTGCTACATTAGGATCTTGTACCGACTTTTCGAGCCCTCTAAGCAGAATACCCTCTATGAATGAGTGATGTCAAAGGATAAGCAAAATAGGGCGGAATTAAAAGGTTCAAAACTGATTACATTCATTCGAAGACTGGTCATTTGAATTGGTGAAAAAATCATCATTCTATAAGAGTTTGATTTTCTGGGCCATAATGACCCCAATGCATTATTCGTAACTTTTTTTAATGCCCGACGAAGGTTAAAATACTTTCGTTAAAGTGTTTGTCACCAGAAAAGCAAATACAGTCATGTTATAAAAGTATTAGTAACTTTGCAAAATATTGAATTGATTTCTAAGGAATTCAAGGGACAATTTTTAAAACGTTGTCCTCAGCCTGTCCAAAATACATGAATTATCCTAATATTACTTGAGCTTGTTTACTCGTCATAATCAGACGATAAATCAGCAGTCCGTTCGAATCTTTGTTGAATCTTTTTGGCGAGAGTAGCTTTTTCCGATTTGTTTTAAAGCCTCGTTAGATGCTTCCTTGTCGCCACGATGTGGTCCGCTGCTCTGACCAGAATCCAGCTCAATTTCTGACCAATCCATTAGGTAGTAACTCCATAGCGATGCAACTGATTTGGTGTTGGCTGGTGCTGGGCATGGCAATTAGTGGTTCGACAGAGGGTTCACCTATTCCGACAGGAGGATTGTACGGTACAGTATACGACCTCCATTTAATATCATCTGCCAAATACTGGTGGCTTGGTCCGTGAAAATGGTCGATCAAAACTATCGAGACTTGAAGTACTTGACTGACTCCCTGGGGCAACAAGGCACGGATCTTCTTTTGTTGCTGGAAAAACTTCTGACGGCTTGGCTCGGGAAATTGTTTTTGTGGCAGGGTTTTAACGGATTCACACTGCTCAATTATAAATTTGGGGTTATGTTGATGCGAAGATTTGCTGTATATCTTACCTGTAATTGTAATTTTCAGCTAAAAATAATTTTTTTATGTTTTGCAACATTGCGAATTTTCTTGGTATCCGCGCAAACTTTTGTTTTTCCTATTTTTAACGTTTGAACCTTGATTTTCACACCTAAAAATAAACATTTTTTCCATCAGGCGATAGGCGAAATACTGAACAGAGAAATTTATTACCAGTATGACAGATACTTTTAATTCAATTTTATTTTGCGGTCGAAAAAAACAATACTTTTCACAAACTTTGCACAATTGAATTTGTTGATTTCTTCAGTTATACAATGTTTCAGTTACAGATTGAACTATACAGGAGGATCCTACATTAAACAATCAAAGCTGTTGTGATATCTCCACACTCTTCTGTAGGACAGTTCTGACTTGTCTACTCAACACATCCTAGTCCATCAAGATCAAAGTGGATGAAAGCGAAAGGATGACTTATTCTGGTCGCAACAAAGAAAATCAAAAACATAAATACCAAATGAGCAAAACGCCTCCGCCCCACAGCGATAAGCTCGGTGAAAAGGCAATGCACACTTTTTCATAAGCATCGCCCACCGGGAAGAAGCTAGTTCTTTTGTTCCTGCTCGTTTGATGAAACAGTCCTAGTGGTCACATGCTTGGCGCTTGGGTCACAAAATGTTCCTTCCCGCCATCATCAGGGTTAACGTGAGATTGTCAATGTGACGGCTGGAAGCCAAGCTGCACATTCCACCGGAGAACGTATGAAGCAGGCAGTTCAGAACAAACCAACGCCGGTGCTCCCTGACGTGGAAAATGGGAATTGAAGCATTAATAATGGAAAGCTGCTAAATAACTTCCAAACGCCTACACTCTCGCACATTGCTCTCGTTCTCCTAGGTGCTCGCTGAGTGTACAAAGCTGCTATGTCTCGGCTAAGAGAGACTGGACACATAACATAATGTCAAGGATGCATCCGAGCATCCTTAATGCTCCTCCGCTGCACGTTGGTCTTGAGTGGATTGATGAACCTAAATGGATAAACGTTTAACGTTGAGGGATGCAGTCCACCACATCATGGACTGGCGTTTGAGGAATGCAGTCTCACCTTAGAAAGGTAGACAGTTATTGGATTAGTCACGGTTACAGGTTTCAGTCATGTGGTGTGTGCATCGGAGAGAGAGAATTGTGGCAGTGTTGTTGCTCTTAATGGCATCGTTCATCTGCTTAAAAAATCACATTCTGTTGATTATTGGTACAACCATTTAAGAAAAAAGCGATATAGATAAAGTCAAGATATAACGATATAATCCCGAACTTTCAAGATAACAAAGAACCAAATGAACATTTCCGCTGAAATGTTGATCCATTGGTTACACGCTGGCCATCCGCCATCAATTATGTTCAGTACCAGGGATGGGATCATTCAATTGCAAAGAGTTACATTCACTTGCTACTATGTATCTCATTTCAGATGTATGCTATCGAAAAACAACGAACGGATGACTTTTACCTTGTAATTTTATCTGAAAGTTTGCCGAATAACATAAGGGTTGCACACGCACATCACAGTCATGAGCGAGCTGTGAAGGCAACTTTATACGGTGAATGTACTGAATGGCTGCCAAATTAGTAAACCTTTTTGGAGGAACTCAAGCTACATGTGACCTTCACGTACCTTCATCTGCCTAGAAACTTTTTCGCACTGAGTTTCGGTGGGTTGATTGCTTTCAAGGGAAGTCGGTAGGGTTCAAGGTGTTTCAATACATTTCATTGGGTTTCAGGAATCTCCAGTAGAGTTTAGAAGGTCTAATAGTACTACGAATCGCATGTTCCAGGAGTAAAAGTCCCGTAGTCGCAGGCTAAGAATAGGACTACTAACCCCAATTCAAGGTGTCAAGCGACCCGGGCCGAGGAATGAATGATTGAGGAGGAAAAAGATGCTCGATCGTTATGGGAGCCTGTGGGGTAACTGGGTACCCTCACCTTATTTCGTACCTCATCACAATAATGTAGGGCTCTGGCGTGGTAGACCTCCTTTCCCGTGTAACTCGTGGAATTAACTATGGAGACAAATTTAAAACAAACAAATCAATAAGGAAGTAGTGGTAGTGGCGAGGTTAACCCCTTCGCAAGGAATCGGTTGGTGAAGTCTCCGTTAAAGGAAAGCGGGATCCCGTGCACGGTGTGTTGAAACAGGATTATTATCACACTTTCATGAACCTAAAATATTTTTTCGTTATTAGTTAGCCTTAGCTGTATATATTAAGATTCTGGAGGTTAAAAAATCTTTCATCGGGGAAAATTAAAATAAATTCGATTATAGTAGTTTACCACTTTTCCCATATGATATGGTATTACGCAAATCTGATGAACCTAAACTCCGCTAGAAAAAGTCCCCTTTCTTTTAATAAATTTGAAACCATTTAGTGAGAAACGAATGTAAAAGTCTTTACAACGAGTTTAAATTTGTTTGGCGTTTGTTTCATGTATCCAGCCCACTACAGTCTGCCGAAAGTCATAAATCATAAAAGTCTGCATTTCTTCCATTTGTCTGGCACATAGATATTTGTAATGGAGGTAAACAAATACTTCCCATTAGTGCGACTCATACATTCGAGGAAGCGCATACACCTGTGACTCATACCATTTGCAGCACATACCCTTCATGTGCCAATTTGCCTGGTATGGCGGTTATTTGTTACTTTACATGTCAAACCACATCCACATGGATATTTGCCAAAAAGTATGAGTCGACTATACTGAGCGTGCATGACTTATTTATAAAAGTTCTGCCTCTGATCTGTTGAGGACTTTTGTCCATACAAAATCTTAAAATTATGATACCTTTAGGGTTAAGTGGGATGTTGAGTCTCAAACAGCAAAAAGTTGACGCAAAATACATAAGATTGGCGTTGTCATATTATGTTAATGCATCCGAAACGTCTATTCCGGCATACCGGGCCAAGTTAAAACGGGTGAGGTTAGAAGAAACAGCGGGTTAACGTGATATTATCTAGTCTTGATAAGCAATTTGAGTGTCATAACATTTTTTTAATCAAACAATCATTTGGTCAAGAATAATTATAGAAATTTTATTGAAATCTTTTTCAAAACATCACAAGTTTTTATTAAGAATTTACCGAATGCAACGCATGCTTAATATATGTCAATGGGAATGACATCTGGGGCCGTTCATAAACCACGTAGACTTTTTGGGGGGAGGGGGGTCTGGGCAAAGTCTACGCTCCATACAAATTTTAAATTTTTTGTATGAACGTAAGTCTACGAGGGAAGAGGGGGGTGGTTTCTGAGATGGTTAAATTTTGGTCTACGTGGGTTATGAACAGACCCTCAAAGTATAAGCCTAGAATATATTGGAAACATATCAATTTGCAAGAAATCTGATGAATTTCAATAATGGTAGTCTCGTGCAGTGTTTTTTTTTTCTCTGTTCGTCTGGGTTGTAACGAACTTTCAGTTCGTTGCATTTTTGTAAATATTTAAATATAAAGTTAGCTTAAGTAAAATGAATTCTTTGAAAATAATTTGAAATATCATAAAGTTCCACCATCACTTGTACCGCGAATTCAAGCTTTTTCTCTCTGCGCCCAAGCACTCAAGCAGTGTCTCACATGGATTAGATGAGTGCTAAAGAAAGTTGTAACATGTGACCGCAAATGCAAGCGCATGTGATCACATCACAGCGTTGGTTGGTGGCCATCGACCTGTGGGAAACCTTTTCAGGATTTGTTGACCCCGGGAATTCGTTAATGAGAATTCTCTCCGATATTCTGATGCGCTCGGCTGGTGAAATCGTTGCAATACGAAGCATCTAATTTCTCTTGGACACAATAGACTGTTAGACTGAGTAAAGGGAATTTAGAGACTTCGTCAAGTCAAATCCGGTAGCGAAGATCGTGGAAAATATTCGCGCTTTATCTGAGGGTTTCTGGCTGTGACTCGTTCACTTCGATCTGCATTGTGGAAGAGGCAGGAGTAGTTTAGCTTGTGTTTCGCGTCGTGAGGTGTTAGTCCAGGTGAATTATAGTGACATGGAAGCCTTTTTGAAATTACTAATTTTAGTTCAAATCTCTCTTAGATAGCCAAAGTTCAAACCATTGAGGCTAGTAAATCGTGCTAAGCTATTGCAAGAAAAGCGTGCTAGTGCTAGGAAGTGTGCGAGTGTGGAAAACCAACCAGGTAAATCACGTGCTCAAGTTGTGCGAATATGCTAAGTGGTAATGGATTGTGCGTGGGTGGTTTCTTTGACAAATTTGTGGCAAGCGTGCCAAGCCCGCCACCTCACAATTTCCGTTGAGACTATTCCTGACCCCACTTTGCAGCTTCGAAGATCCCGGCCAGTGCAACACGTGGCCGAAGGGGGCCGCGCCCGTCAATTCCGCGCCCCAGACAGGGCAGAAGGCAGCAGCGAACAGCAACAGTTTTTTCCCGCTTACGGTGACGACCGCGAGTGTAAGTAGAAGCCCACAAATCGTTTGTGAGGCGCCGACGGCGCCTGAATGTAGCGTGAAGCGTAGACGTCCGTTGTCCGACAGGAAAGCGCGCACGCGTGCCAGAAATGTGCTGCAGGTAAGCGTCGACCGAATCAACCCGCCAGTGTCGTAAGTCAGCAGCGTCCCCCGACGCGCCGCACCTCAGCACCGTACGACCCACCCACCGTTTCGCAGCGTCGGTCAGAAGCGCGGTAGAGCCGCAGCGTCCCCCGACGCGCGCCCCGACAACAGCGTCCACAGCGTCGGTGAGCCGAGCAGAGTCATCGCCTGACGATCATTCGTCCCCGTCGTGCTGATATGGTACCGTGAGTAAATGCATGCAAATCAGTGAAAGTCCCATGCGCATGGTGTAGTTTTTTTGCCCGCTCCCGATTGTTGGTTCGAGACGCGCGGCGGCGGCTATTTTTGGCTTGACCATAGCCGGAGTTAAAGTGAATACCCACACCGCACAAGAGCACGTGTTAGGAGAGAAATAGGAAGGTAGAATAACGAATTGGAGAATGTATATATAGAGTAAGAGAGAAAGGGAGAGTCGGTAAAGTAGGCCTACTGAATTAAATATAGAAATGAATTTGCTGAAGTGGAGATGAATGTCTTTCAATAAACAGCTAGGGTACCACAGACAAACCGACCTGTGTTTGAGTTATTCGAGCGAGAAGAGGTAATGTAGGGGAGGTTTACATGTTACTCGGTGTCGTTGTCTAGTTTGTTTCTTTATTTTATTTTACTGGGGAGGTTGGCTCCGAATCCAACCAAGGACTCCTCCCTAATCTTCCAGGAAACAGTGAGGGGTTTACGTGTACAGCCAGCCAGTGATGAGAACAGGCGTAAAGGTGGTCTAGACTATCGGCTAGGTTCTCTTTATTCAGTTTAGCAGTCTGGAGTATAATCCAAGGGAGGGTCTTTGTTTTGCAACGGCGTAGCCAGACGTGCTTCGTGCTTTCTGTCCAGTAATTGGACCCAAAAATCCTTTCCCTCGAGAGGTCTCAGGCCGGGCAACCCTGAAAACAGGTAGATGGTCTCCTTCTGGAGTGGCGCATAAGCCATCTGCTAACGTTACCGGAAAGCACGTTCGAACGAACGGTTACATTTGGCGCCCAACAATACAAGGCTTTTTTTTCTTTCGTTTAACTTTGAAATTTGCATATTTTTTTATCGTTTTCTTCATATTGTATATAATTTATTTTGTCTTAGTTTCCTTTCTTTATTCCTTAATTTACATTTACATTCATTACACTTTGTTTTGCATTAGCTACTTTGTTGAATTCGTTAATAATATTTTTAATTTTTCATTGAAGTTAAGCTAAATTTGAATTTAAAATGAGTCGAACATTCCCTCGTGCGGAAGACTTGAATCATGAGGAGTTAGATGTTGAACTCCAAATCCGCAATGAACCCGAAGAAGTCTTTAAACTTGATCTAACCGCGAAGCAGAGGCACTTACGAAATCTATTCAAAAATGACCAAAAAGAGGGACGTAACTATCAATCACCTTTCAACATTTTCGATGAGTATTCCCACATTGAAGGGAGAATTGAGAACCTTGAAAAAGCGTTGGAAAAGAGGGTGGAATCTAAATACGAATCGCGAGTTCTTCACTATTGGTACAGGGTAAAATGGATTCAGGTGGTAGGGGAGGAAGAGAAAAGGAAAAAGAGGGAGTTGGTTCAGGCTATTGAAAGGATTATGGCTAAATTTCAGTTCGGACCTCCGCAATCGCCGACCATTTCAAAAATAAACTCGATTCTACAGGGCGGAACAGATCAAGCAGTTGGTAGACAAGGACAATCGGCTCTAGGTTCACAAACATCTTCAAAATCTCTGGACGAAAACTTCAGCAATCAATTCGAGATGCACAAAGGAGCCTTCGTAGGGACACCCACAAGGTCGTTAGGTGCCATCCCTAAGAGTGCTATAAACGAGGTAAAGGATCGAAATACTCTCTGCGAGACTAGGGTCGAAGGGTTGCGGAACGACTCGGACAGATCAACACACATCTCGATTACTCGGAAAGAATGGGAGGAGATGCAGTCGGTCATAGCAGACTTGGCGGCCAAGTTGGCGCAGAGTGAAGCACTGAGACAGCAAACCCACGGTCGGGAGCAAGACAACCGTTGTCGAGAGTCGCCAGCACCACAGAGGAATGAGGCACCCCCGAGGACCGAAATCAACCGAAACAGACGAACTACGAATAGCTACCAGGGTAGTGTGGAAGACGACGACAGCGAGGACGACGTGAGAAGGCCACAGCCAGTTTGGGACAACAGACACTTCCAGATAAGTGGGCGTGATTCCGATTACTCCTACGGGAACGGTTGGAACAACTACGCGAACCAGGCGGGGTTGAGGCAACCGGTCGGCAGGTATGCAGGACAAGGACGAGTGGAAAAATGGAAGTTACGGTTCACCGGCGAACCGAGATCGACGATGACGGTAGAAAACTTTCTCTACAAGGCGAAGAAATTAGCGGAAAGGGAAGGTGTAGCCAGACACATTCTTCTGCGGGATGTTCACATGCTACTAGAAGGGGCCGCTTCTGACTGGTTCTTCACTTTCGTCGATGATCTGAATACGTGGGAAGATTTTGAGACTTCCATCTCCTACAGGTTTGGAAACCCAAATAAGGACCAGGGCATTCGTACGAAAATTCAAGAACGGAAACAACAACGAGGTGAGCCGTTCATTGCTTTCGTGACGGAAATCGAGAAGATGAATCGTTTATTGTCCAAACCACTCTCAAATAGGAGGAAATTTGAAGTGATTTGGGACAATATGCGACAGCATTACAGATCCAAAATTTCAATCGTGGAAGTTAAGGATCTCCAACAACTGACACAATTGAACTACCGCATCGATGCAGCTGATCCACAGTTGCAGTCGCAGGGGTCGGAGGTAACTACTGGATTTCAACGACGCCCGATAAACCAACTGGATGCCGATGGGAGTGATTACGAGAGCGATCAGTCCATCAACGCAATCAACACTCGTTCAGCGAACAATTTCTCACGAGCGAACAGGTCATCAGCGGAACAGACTACGAGAACAGCACAAAATGGATCGACGCCAGCAAGCTGCTGGAACTGCCAGGGACAAGGCCACACCTGGAGGCAATGTACTCGACCAAGAGTCATTTTCTGTTACGGTTGCGGAAACCTGGGGAGAACAATTCGTAGCTGTGAGCGTTGCTCTAGAACGCCAGCCACACAGGGTTCAAACCAGGGAAACGAGCAGTAGGGGGCGATGGGGGGAATTCGTCAAACCCAGTTCTAATAGAAATTCCCAAACAATCAGCGAATTTTGACCCTTTCTCTCAAGTTTACCACATAAAATTTCAAAGGACAAAATGTCCCCATATTAAAGTTAAGGTCTTTGAGTCTGAGCTCGACGCTCTACTCGACTCTGGAGCGGGGATTAGTATCCTTAACTCCTTAGAAGTGGTGGAACGATACAATCTTAAAATTAAACCAACGGCCATCAAAGTTTCAACAGCCGATGGTTCCGTATACAACTGCCTAGGGTACGTGAACATTCCGTTCACTTTCAGAAAGCTAACCAAAGTGGTACCTACCCTAGTAGTACCAGAGATATCAAGGCATCTCATCCTTGGGGTCGACTTCTGGGAATGTTTCAAAATTAAACCAATGATAGATGTGGGTCAAGGGTTTGAGGAAATCGAAACTGTTAGCGCTGCAAACGGTTATCCAACCTGTTTCACCATAGAGCCTTCCGGAGAACCTGTAATTTTGGAGGACGTGGAGGAGGACGAAACTCTGGACATTCCCGTATACGAAGGACCAACCAACTCCATTCCGGACCCTGATGCCATCGAGACCGAACATGAGCTGTCAGACGTCGAGAGGAAACAGCTAACGGATGTGATCAAAGGCTTCGAACTGACTTCGGACGGGAAGCTGGGAAGGACACACCTAATAACACACGAGATCGTGCTTCAAGAAGGGGCAAAGCCACGCAATCCACCGATGTATAAGTGCTCTCCATACGTCCAGCAAGCCATCAATGACGAGGTTGAGAGGTTCAAACAGTTGGACGCAATAGAGGAATGTTATAGTGAGTGGACGAACCCACTCGTACCAGTCCTCAAGAAAAACGGGAAAGTGAGGGTCTGTCTAGACTCCCGCAAGGTCAATAAACTAACGGTTAAAGACACCTACCCAATGCGTAATATGCAGGACATATTTCGTCGATTGGGTAAGGCAAAGTTCTTTTCAGTAATAGACCTTAAAGACGCCTACTTTCAGATCCCTCTGAAAGAGGAATGTCGAAACTTTACTGCTTTTCGGACTACCGAAGGGGTTTTCCGCTTTAAGGTACTACCGTTTGGATTAACAAACGCTCCGTTCACAATGTCACGCCTGATGGACAAAGCAATCGGGTTCGACCTCGAACCGTTTGTCTTCGTATATTTGGATGACATTGTGATCGCATCCAGCACACTCAAAGAACACCTTCGGCTATTGCGCATTGTGGCCGAGAGACTCAAGAAAGCAGGACTGACCATCTCGTTAGAAAAGTCCAGGTTTTGCCGGAAACAGGTAATGTACCTCGGCTACCTCCTCAACGAAAATGGAGTAGCAATTGACACCGCTCGTATTCAGCCGATTTTGGACTATGCCCAACCAAAATCCCAGGAAGACGTACGCCGCCTGATGGGATTGGCAGGCTTTTATCAAAGATTTATAAAAGGATACAGTAAAATAACTGCCCCAATAACGGACCTTCTTACAAAGGAACATAAGAAGTTCGTCTGGACGAAGGAAGCGGAAATCGCGTTCAGGGAACTTTAGTCCGTCCTAACTTCAGCACCCATACTGGGGAATCCTGATTTTTCGAAACCGTTCATCATAGAGTCGGACGCTTCGGATCGGGCCATAGGAGCGGCTCTTGTTCAAGAGCAGGAAGGAGTAACCCGAGTAATTAGCTACTTCAGCAAAAAACTCAATCGTACTCAGCGAAGATACGCGGCCGTCGAGAAGGAATGTTTGGGGGTACTGTCCGCGATCCAACACTTCCGCCACTATGTGGAGGGTTCCAAGTTCCGAGTAATCACCGACGCAAGAAGCCTCTTGTGGCTTTTCAACGTAGGAACGGAGACCGGAAACGCCAAACTCCTGAGGTGGGCACTACGAATTCATTCCTATGACTTCGATTTAGAATATCGTAAGGGGAAAGCGAACATCACAGCTGACTGCCTATCGAGGTCAATTGAGGTAGATACTGTTATAGTTTCTCAACCAGATGCCGAACAAGAGGAGCTCATAGAGCGAATTCAGTCCAATCCCAGCAAATACGAAGATTATCGCGTACTGGATGGTCGAATTCTTCGCTTCGTGAAAACCGGAAATCGAATAACCGACCCACGGTTCGCATGGAAATGCTTTCCTCCAAAAACTGAACGTGTCGAAATCATACGCCAAGAGCACGAAAAAGCGCATTTCGGTTTCGAAAAGACACTCGCCGCCATTAAGAACCGATTCTTCTGGCCCCGAATGAACATCGAAATTCGAAAATTTTGCCGAGAGTGTCTCAAATGCCAAACGAGTAAGTCCGGGAATGTCAATGTAACACCGCCCATGGGTTCACAAAAACCCGTTGAATACCCGTGGCAGTTCATTACTTTAGATTACGTAGGACCGTTGCCGCCGTCGGGGAAAAATAGGAACACCTGCTTACTAGTAGCCACCGACGTCTTCAGTAAGTTCGTCTTAATCCAGCCGTTCCGAGAAGCGAAGGCGCACTCCTTGGTAGACTTCGTAGAAAATATGATTTTCCGTCTCTTCGGGGTCCCCGAAATCATATTAACTGATAATCAGGCCCTCAGTCCACGAGTCCACCAAGTTTACGCCATACTTCGTGGTCTTCGGCCGACAGAAGGTCTCAGATGGCAGAGTACTCAAGGATACGCGACAACCACGTCCCACCTGACGAAGACGAGCGACAGATAAAAGACAAACGAAGACAACTATTCGAAGAGATCAGAACGAACCTAAAAGCCGCCTATGCCAAACATGCAAAAAGCTATAATCTCAGATCCAATGTTCAGTGCCCTACGTACAGTGTCGGCGAAAAGGTACTCAAACAGACATTCGACCAGTCAGATAAGGGGAAGGGATTTTGTAAAAAACTGGCCCCGAAATACGAGCCAGCCGTAGTCCGTAAGGTCCTGGGCACCAGTACTTACGAACTAGAAGACCTGACTGGGAAACGGATAGGAGTCTTTTTCGCGAGTAAGCTGAAGCGAATGCATTCGCAGTCAGCCAACTAGCTGAATGTTTTTCAAGCTATGTAACTCCAAAAGAGGAACAAGATCTACGAAAAACACCTTTAAGGTCATTAAGTATACGGACAGCTTTCGACGGACTCGCCTAGGGAAAATCTACGGATGGAACCTAAGCTGAGGGTACCGAAACTGAGCCTAAACAATATCCAATTAGAGAAATCCAGCTATGAACAACTTTCGAAAGTGACTATAAAATCAACAAACGATTGCAAAAACACCTAAAAGGGAAAAACTAGTTGAGGAAGACTCAAAAACCGAGGAAAGAGACGACCGAATAAAATGCTCATTCGCTGAGCTTGTAAATACCTGTACATATTAGTTGGTTAGTTTCCTAATGCCCTATCCCCTAAATTCTATAGTTAGTACTTAATCTAGATTAGTAAAATGGAATCATGTTGCTCACGATCAATTTCGACAGTTGGTTGTGCCTCTTGAAACGTTGAATTCGTCGTCCGTTTTGATATTTTTTTCGTTTTTCTTCCTTATAGTTGAATTATGTTGTTGTGCTTTCTAATCATGTTGAATTCCTAAAAATAATGTAAATATTTAATTAAAGTTAGATTAAGTTAGTTCATTTTATAGTTACCTTTCAAGTTGTTGAAGTTCTCGTTCCGTTTCTCAAGCAATTTCCTTCCCAATCCATTGCTCCTTGTAAATAGTCCACGATTCTGCTTTATCGATCCTTTTTCCATTTGAATTTGCTCTTCATACGCAGTACTTGATCAATCCATTCCATCCCGTTTATTTATAGTTCACTCCATTGACGTAGTGCTGCTATACCGATCCGATGAGCAAGCCTCTCACGCGTAGTAAATAAGCTTTCCCGGTTCACTTGTCCATCCGTAGTATTTCCTTCACCGTTTGCACTCCATTCCAAAGTTTTTTCCATTCCATTTTTCTATCGTTTTTGGTTCAGCTCCGTTTTATTTTATCCAATCCGTTTATCTGGCTGGTCGTTTGCCTGCGGCTAGCGGCTGGTTCGAACACCGTACCTGTGAAAGAAAGAAGCAAAATAATCCAACTTACATCGATAGCCACAAGGAACGATGATAATTTTACTCTCCTCCAATTATTCACCACTCAGTTTCCACTGTTTCGCTCCTCGAAAGCATATTTTCCCGGCGCAAACTCAATTTTTTAACACAAAAATTTTCACCGCATTTTTTCCCGATTGATTTTTGTTTACGTCCATCGATTTGACAGTTCTTTTTTCGGTAATGACACTGTATGAGTGGTAGACCGGTAAAACGGTAGTACGACAGGTAGTTGGATTCTGCAGACCATTGTGTCGGAGTTCAGTTTTGGTATGTATACGAGGGGTGTATGAATGAGTTGTATGTTTTCTGTGCGTATATATTCTTTGAGCATTTTTAGTCGGACTGTGTCCTGGCGTTTGAAAATGCTCGTAAGAGGTTTAATTTTGGTTTGTTTCGCAATGAGTGTAAATCGCGGTATTGTTCCGTGGCAACGAATTGCGTCTCAGATCAGTATATTTTTGTGAGGAAGGTTGGAATCTCGTTTTTCTCGCTTCGGGCTGGGGTAGAGATTGCTGACTGGACTCACGGTTTTGTCCATTTAGGTGGAGACTTTCGTAAGTGCATCTAATGTATCGGCAATATGTCCTGGTTTTAGAAGATGTACTTCAGTTATGTTGTTGAGCTTGCTCAGAGTTTTAGTCGACTACTCTGAGTTGAAGCTATGATGTTTGTGAGTTTTGTTTTGTGAGTATGAATGAAGTTAGGGTGGGAGGTATGAGTGTGGTCATTGTCAATATTTTCTTTTCATTTGGTCAAAATAGATTTTTTTCCTCGTGAGGTTTGTTTCGTTGAGATCGGGTTTCTTTTATTCTTTTCGTTATAAAATTTTAAATTGTGAATTGTAATGGCATGATAGGTAGACATTTTTGCTGGAGACCGGAGACCACAGGTCGCTGATGGTCAGTGGCAGGTGTAGTTTGTGATGAACTGCATACTGTAAATAGAGATGGAGTTGAATTCGTTCAATGATGAAACTATATGACCCCGAAAATTGAAACTTATCTTCGCCATGACGATTAAACAGGCCTACGAAAATTTGATTGGCTTTTGTTAACCGTTGCCAATCAAATTTTCGTAAATTTAGGAGGAAGTGATGTAACGAACTTTCAGTTCGTTGCATTTTTGTAAATATTTAAATATAAAGTTAGCTTAAGTAAAATGAATTCTTTGAAAATAATTTGAAATATCATAAAGTTCCACCATCACTTGTACCGCGAATTCAAGCTTTTTCTCTCTGCGCCCAAGCACTCAAGCAGTGTCTCACATGGATTAGATGAGTGCTAAAGAAAGTTGTAACATGTGACCGCAAATGCAAGCGCATGTGATCACATCACAGCGTTGGTTGGTGGCCATCGACCTGTGGGAAACCTTTTCAGGATTTGTTGACCCCGGGAATTCGTTAATGAGAATTCTCTCCGATATTCTGATGCGCTCGGCTGGTGAAATCGTTGCAATACGAAGCATCTAATTTCTCTTGGACACAATAGACTGTTAGACTGAGTAAAGGGAATTTAGAGACTTCGTCAAGTCAAATCCGGTAGCGAAGATCGTGGAAAATATTCGCGCTTTATCTGAGGGTTTCTGGCTGTGACTCGTTCACTTCGATCTGCATTGTGGAAGAGGCAGGAGTAGTTTAGCTTGTGTTTCGCGTCGTGAGGTGTTAGTCCAGGTGAATTATAGTGACATGGAAGCCTTTTTGAAATTACTAATTTTAGTTCAAATCTCTCTTAGATAGCCAAAGTTCAAACCATTGAGGCTTGTAAATTTTGCTAAGCTATTGCAAGAAAAGCGTGCTAGTGCTAGGAAGTGTGCGAGTGTGGAAAACCAACCAGGTAAATCACGTGCTCAAGTTGTGCGAA
The DNA here is from genome assembly GCF_035046485.1 of Aedes albopictus. NCBI lineage: Eukaryota > Metazoa > Arthropoda > Insecta > Diptera > Culicidae > Aedes > Aedes albopictus. The sequence continues at coordinate 246,245,488 of NC_085138.1, forward strand.
TATGCTAAGTGGTAATGGATTGTGCGTGGGTGGTTTCTTTGACAGATTTGTGGCAAGCGTGCCAAGCCCGCCACCTCACAATTTCCGTTGAGACTATTCCTGACCCCACTTTGCAGCTTCGAAGATCCCGGCCAGTGCAACACGTGGCCGAAGGGGCCGCGCCCGTCAATTCCGCGCCCCAGACAGGGCAGAAGGCAGCAGCGAACAGCAACAGTTTTTTCCCGCTTACGGTGACGACCGCGAGTGTAAGTAGAAGCCCACAAATCGTTTGTGAGGCGCCGACGGCGCCTGAATGTAGCGTGAAGCGTAGACGTCCGTTGTCCGACAGGAAAGCGCGCACGCGTGCCAGAAATGTGCTGCAGGTAAGCGTCGACCGAATCAACCCGCCAGTGTCGTAAGTCAGCAGCGTCCCCCGACGCGCCGCACCTCAGCACCGTACGACCCACCCACCGTTTCGCAGCGTCGGTCAGAAGCGCGGTAGAGCCGCAGCGTCCCCCGACGCGCGCCCCGACAACAGCGTCCACAGCGTCGGTGAGCCGAGCAGAGTCATCGCCTGACGATCATTCGTCCCCGTCGTGCTGATATGGTACCGTGAGTAAATGCATGCAAATCAGTGAAAGTCCCATGCGCATGGTGTAGTTTTTTTGCCCGCTCCCGATTGTTGGTTCGAGACGCGCGGCGGCGGCTATTTTTGGCTTGACCATAGCCGGAGTTAAAGTGAATACCCACACCGCACAAGAGCACGTGTTAGGAGAGAAATAGGAAGGTAGAATAACGAATTGGAGAATGTATATATAGAGTAAGAGAGAAAGGGAGAGTCGGTAAAGTAGGCCTACTGAATTAAATATAGAAATGAATTTGCTGAAGTGGAGATGAATGTCTTTCAATAAACAGCTAGGGTACCACAGACAAACCGACCTGTGTTTGAGTTATTCGAGCGAGAAGAGGTAATGTAGGGGAGGTTTACATGTTACTCGGTGTCGTTGTCTAGTTTGTTTCTTTATTTTATTTTACTGGGGAGGTTGGCTCCGAATCCAACCAAGGACTCCTCCCTAATCTTCCAGGAAACAGTGAGGGGTTTACGTGTACAGCCAGCCAGTGATGAGAACAGGCGTAAAGGTGGTCTAGACTATCGGCTAGGTTCTCTTTATTCAGTTTAGCAGTCTGGAGTATAATCCAAGGGAGGGTCTTTGTTTTGCAACGGCGTAGCCAGACGTGCTTCGTGCTTTCTGTCCAGTAATTGGACCCAAAAATCCTTTCCCTCGAGAGGTCTCAGGCCGGGCAACCCTGAAAACAGGTAGATGGTCTCCTTCTGGAGTGGCGCATAAGCCATCTGCTAACGTTACCGGAAAGCACGTTCGAACGAACGGTTACAGGGTTATCTGTAGTTTTATTTTTTAAGACACTTTGGTCTTGATAAAAAGTTTATGCATTTTAATGGTTTCAATGTTATGACTGCATATAATAAAATTATTTTTTCCCAAGTAAAATCTCTTCATTTATGTAAAGTTAGTTTGACAACAGAGTCAGTATGGGGAGAAATGCGATAAAAACGCATTAAAAAGTTACCCGTACACTCGATACCTTCCAACCAAATTCTATGTGTTATAACTATTTAATTTAGCAATCAAAATCTATCCAATGATTCCGAAATGAAGCATAAAATAACTAATAAAAGTTCTTAAAAAGTTGTATTGAAACCTTAAATTGCGTCAATCTTGCCTCACTTTACACATAACTGTTGTTGTTGTTTTTTTTTAATATATTTTAAGACATTCCCAGAACATTGATGTCTTCTGAATATTGTTCTATATTTTCATTTTATCTGTAGGTTTAGTTAAATTTGTTCTCAGCATAAACAACAATGAACATATCTAAAACTAAGTAAAAAAGAAAATAGAGCTAAGGACTGTTCCTTTTAATTGCACTACGATTTTGCATTCTTTGATAGATACGTATTTCGACCTCAACTGTGAGGCATCTTCAGTGTCTCGTACTTAATCCGATATTCTGTTTACGTACATGTATTCCGTTAACATGCCCAGGTTCATCATTATCAAATCTAAAACTGTTTCAATCAAACATTGGTTGATTTCACAATAAAAAAGTGATTACATATGCTTACCTTAAAGTACGTGTATCAAGGGCGTGTGCCGAAGGAGTAATCAAAAGCTATTCTCAAAGGGCTGATTTCTTCACCTCGGATTAACCGGTAAACCAGGCTTACCCATATAGTTAAACCTGATTTTACGCTTAAGCCAGGGTGAAGAAATCGGCCCCATGTGTCCAACATGCAAACAAAAGTATTCATAGAATGAATTTTCACTTGTTAGTAAAACATCAAGTCCAGCAAAATCAGAGCACAATATACATAAAAGTTCTTATTATATTCGAAGAGCTATCAGTATTTCTGCTAAAATAGCTCAAAACAAGTAAATGAACAGTTAACATGAATGTTAAAAAATACGCGTGATTAAGTCACCATATTTGTTTAATGATTTCCCAATCGAAGCATTTTTCGTGGCCGTGTGATCGTCGTTTAGGTGTATTGTGACATGGTTTGGCATGCAAAGTATTTGCAACCAATACCCACCATTTCAGGCAACTTAGCACATGAAGAGTATGTGCTGCAAATGCTACGAGTCACAGGTGTATGACGCTTCCTCAAATGTATGAGTCGCACCAATGGGAAGTATTTGTTTACCTCCATTGCAAATATCTATATGTCAGAAACATGGAAGAAATGTAGACTTTTATGATTTATGACTTTCGGCAGACTGTAGTGGGCTGGACACATGAAACGAACGCCAAACAAATTTAAACTCGTTGTAAAGACTTTTACATTCGTTTCTCACTAAATGGTTTCAAATTTATTAATAGAAAGGGGACTTTTGCGATAATAATCCTGTTTCAACACACCGTGAGCAGGGACGCCAAACCAAGAAGGCGTAGAAGAGTAGATGCCAACGGGCGAAAGGTGACGCGCTGGTCATCAAGATCGAACAATTTAATTACTCAGGCGTCTTGAGGAGGAAGCCATGCGACGCCAAGCTCATGGATCTGGGAGCCAACTTGAGTAATATCAGACGTACTTGTACTGGTGAAATGATCCTAGAGCTCAAGTGCGACAAGGAACGCAAGGGCGCTGCATACAAAAGTTTGGCGGAAGACGTCTTTGGCGAAGGGGTCGAGGTGAGGGCTCTTATAGCAAAGGCGACTGTGAAGATGAAATTATAACGCTTGAGCTTTAATCCGCCCAACTGAAATTTGGAGCCACATCTCCACATTTACATTCTTATGACGCCAAACAAAAAAAAAAGCCGGAACACCCACATAGAGATTATTCAAGTATGACGTCAATAACTGTCCGAGATTCTTTAATAAATCGTCAACTTATGTCTTTTTCTCTAAAACGTGTACTATTTCTTGCTTAAATCCAAATTTTTCTTTATTTGTTCATTGTTGTTTATGAAGTATATCCTTAGACTATTTTTTGTACACTTTGCTATTACAGTTCCCATTCACTTAATTGCAAGCGCTTAGCCTAAGGGCATAATCATCAACTTCGCTCAAACGATTGGAATCCCAATATCCAGGACAATTACATCCTTCCTACGCCGAAAAAAGCACCCAAGCCCATCGTGAAAAACATTCCTTTCGATCCTTCAGCCGATTCGAATGCCGATCCGCCGAGGGAAAAACCAAAACAAAAACCAATGCCGGTCAAAGCAAATAAACGAAGAACGAAGGTGAACCGGGCTGACACGGCATGGCATAGCCAAGCCATTGCATTGGAATACCGACCGCGCTGCTAGGCCCCCAGAGGCGACTTTCTTCCGCTTGAATCGAACGAGACACGTGGAATGCTCTGCCCACTCGAATCTTGCCATTCTCGAATTCAGTGGCCGAATGAAAGTCTTTTGTTTGTGCTCGCCCAGGAATATCGGACAGGAAAAAAGCCACATCGAAGCATCATCGCAATGCCGTGCCCCGCCCAGCCGGCTTCCGTCCGGGCTCACACATTCGGCTTTTATTTGCAATGTAAGCATTGTATGTGTCGTCGCTACGTTTCCTCTTCAACAAACCCCGTTTTCAACCCATGCATGGCTAGGGTGGGTGATGCCGCAATAGCTGGAAGGTTTTTTCGCACTCCTATCGATTAGATTCGCTCTTCCTGCGTTCAGATCCGGCCTTTGCTTGTCCAGCAACCATCATCAGGACAGCGTGGCCGGTGGGGTCGGACGGATTGGTTTTTGTCCAACTGTGCTGCGCTAGGCAACATTCGATTGCGTTTTTTTTTTCGCTTCATCTTGAAATCTCATTTTCCACTTTGGCCAAACGAGAAACACGTCGTATTGTCCTTTCCGCTTTGCCTTTCGTCATCGATTGGCGGGTGGGGCAGATTTTTTGCACCTCTCTCATCAGAACAACAATGAACCCTACTTGAATTGGAGAAACGCTTCGGTCCAGCCTATTGTTCCTTAGTCTCATCCCATAACGGAGCTAATAAAATTGGCGATCGATTTTAAATGCTCAGGAATTCGACGACTGCAGAAAAAATCCGAAATTTAACGACCGTTTCTATTAAATTGGACTAAAATTCGTACTAAGACATGTTGTTCGTAGTGGTCTACAAAAATTGCAATACTTTGTATTGATCTTCAAATGTCCCTACACATGTATTTCATCCGAACAAGCTTCAGAAAAGGTAATTACAAAAAAAAAAAATAAATCAATCCATCAAGCGGTGATAGTGCCTCTCTAATCGAATATGTATTCATGATGTTTCTGTCGACGTACGCCGAAGTCTCTCTGAATCCCGAGAAGTTCTATATCTAGAAAAGCAGGAGTTTTTCCAAACTATCATCGAATTTGGAAACTTATTGATGGCACATATTCCAACGTTAAGCTGGAGAATACAAGGAAGAATATCTTACTTACCTTATCGGTCAGACTAAGGCCTGAGTATCTTCTGCTGTATATAAGAGTTGTCTTCATTCTACTCGGTCCATGGTTGTGCGTCTCCAGTTCCGCACTCTACGAAAGGTCCGCAAATCGTCCTCCACTTGGTCGACCCACGTAGCTCGCTGTGCACTACGTCTTCTTGTCCCGGTCGGATGGCCCTCGATAATCAATAATCATTCTAATCGAATGGCTATCCGACAACCTGATGACGTGGCCCGCGATTTTTGCGGTGTGGACTCTCAGCATCTCGTGGTGCATTCGCTTTCTGCAAGTTCCGTCTTCCATATGAACTCCGCCATAGATGGTGCGCAACACATTCCGTTCGAAAACTTCAAGGGCGCGTTGTTCCTCTGCACGTAGAGTCCCTGCATCCTACCCATAGAGGATCTAATCTGCGTTTTGTAGATAGTGAACTTCGTGTGACGGCAAAATCTTCGATCGTAGAGTTCTGCCGGATCCAAAGTAAGCTCGATTTCCTGCAAGAATGCGTCCCTGAATTTCTCTGCTGCACTGACGTAGCCACGGGGGGGGGGGGGGGGGGGACTTAGGGTTTAGGTTTAGGGTTTAGCGCGTTTCACCCACGAATCCAGCCCATGAATATTGCCCCACGAACTCTCTTGCAATCGGTGATAGACGGCGGCATACAATTTGAGAGAATATCTGTGCAGGCGTGCAAGCTGTTTGAATGGGGGTGCACAAATTCATACTCCTGGGCATTTGAGATGGGGTCAAGGGATTTCCATGAACCCAAACCCGGAGAACCCACAAATAGGGGTTCAAATAGGCTTTAGAGGATTACAAGAACTTTTTAACCGCGTTTCATCAGGTTTCGATGGCGTTTAAATGGGACTACGGGGATATTGGGGGCTTTTCAATAGTATTTAGGATGTTCTGGGACGTTTCCTGGGGACTAAGGGGCGATCCAGGGGGGTCTCAGGAGCCATTAGTGAGCGTTACGGGGCATTTTTGAAGCATTTAAGAGAGTTTCAAGAAGAAGAAGAGGCATTTAAGAGAGTTTCAAGAAAAAGGAAAGTTTATGGGTGTAGCCTCTTAGCTGCTCATAAAGGGAATAATGACAGGAATTTTGTCAAGCACTAGGTCGTTAATTGAAATTAGCACCGCCGTACACACTTCTTACACCCTCACTTACCTTGGTGGAAACATCAACGGTTTTCTGTATTTTGCAGGTAACCAACCAGTTCGAGTAACCAAGGTGGACCAAAATTCAAAAGAAGAATTGTAGCTTTCCGACTGAGTGTCAAGCCAAAGCAAAATTGCTTGCAAAATCAAAGGCAACGCAGGTGTATATAAAACGAGGGATTGAGCACTTGAAATAATCTGACTACAGAGTAGTTACATTACATGATCTTAGGTTTATTTGCCCATTTGGGCATAGAATTTCACAGCGAGAGACGACACATTATATGGGTACTTGCCCTTTACCGATGACTTCGCTGACGCTCCGCAATGTTTCGTTGACGGGATCGAGCATGGGCCGGGGGCTGGAGTTGCGGTAGTCGGCCGACAGGGTGGCACTCTGGTTGTTCCGGAATTCCGTGGTATACCGGCCGTGGACCCACAGCGTTGCTCACCGGACCTTGACCGATGGTATAAAGTTGGATGAACGTTGGTACGTCGGCAATGGGCCGACCAGGTGACTCGCCGGAGTTTGATCGATGGCCGAACTCCTGATGCTCGTGGTACGCCGGCAGTGGGCCGACGGGATATCTCACAGGTCTTCGCCCGGACGTAAGCTCTTCAGATGTACCGGGATCAAAAAAAGGCTGGTCGAAGGGTGGCGTGTACCGGTTCCGGACCGATATGGAAGGTACGAGCTTGTCAACCGGAATGGCTAAGGCCCACCAGTGAGGTTGGAGTGAAGGAGCTGATGATTGGCTCGGTGTCCCAGGCAAGACTAAGGTCCACCAAGGCGCCCGGCTGTTCCTCAACTTGACGACAAATCCGGATGAAGCGGGTGGCCTTCCTCGCGTGACCGCGTGGCCGGGATCCAAGATGGCGGATGACAACGACGCGACTAGTCGCTTTCCTTCTCGTAGGCGAGATTCACGCGGTTCCGAAGGTTTTGTCCAGCTTTCTTGGAGTTTGTCTGGTTTGAGGGTGCACTGGGGGCGAAACAATCCACTCCGGGGATGATACCCGAATTGGGAAAGGGAAAAAAGAAAAGGTCCGCAAGCACTCACGGACCTAATCCAGTGCAATTAGTACCCTGTATCGCTCTCGTGCTGTGATTGCATACTACCACTTTTGTCCTATTCTTTTAGAGTGTTCTAACAATTACCTTTTCTCATGCAATTGAATGCACCGAACAATGGTGATTCGTTTTTGGCTTAACTTCTTCTTTAGTTCACTAGGCCTGGGTCATTAGACCCGCACTAACTCTTCTGGCTAAACAAGCACTCTTCTTTTCGTACTATATACACCGCATGCAGGAATATTGAAATTTATATCTGTTCACTTTGGAAGTCACAGCGAGAGAGACCGTGATCGTTCGAACAGAATTTAGTCTACCCCAAAAATCGGTCCAACAAGGTTGCATCGAAAAGCCGAAGTTTGACACTTCGCCCTTCTTGACAGTTGGCACCCCTTCCATACAAGGAATGGAAATTAGGTCAACTCCGTTTTAGTAACGGGTTGGAAACTTAGCTCCATCAAGGTGTATCTAGTTTGGTGGGAAAGCATAAAACGAGTGATAATTTAATTTGCTTTTTAGTGTGGATCTTTTCAATAGACAACGGGTTTACGGCCACCAGTAAGGTTGTCTACGTTTCTTTTGGATGGGAGTTGGAGATAGGGGCTTACTGGTGGGTTACGGAACGACATGGGAATGCTTGTGGAGGAGCCAACAAGCCACAAATTGGAACCAACGGTTACAAATACCCCATCCTCCCAGCTCTAAGTGAATGATTTTCATTCATTTAGACCAGGTACGAGGTGATTATTTTCAAAAGAATAATTATCAACAAAAGATATATTTTGATTTTCACAAAATAAATAATGTTGGAAATTTATCTGGCAACATTGTGCACGCGTTACTCTTTCACCGTGTTGGGAAGATAGCGTTACGGTATCTCTAACCAACACATAAGTAAAGCAACTGTCAAGTGGAGAATCAAAACAAACAAAACGAGGTAAATGGTGGAGCAAAAAAAACTAGATGGAAAGCTAAACATAAAACAGTGAACATTGAAATTACGAGTAAGTTATTTATAGTGTGGGTTGAACAAAAATGCTGGAACTAGTAGAATTCTGTTTTAGAATGGGTTCATTTACGGCATGTTCTGTTAAGGAGTGCGCGCTGTGAACAAGGACTGATAGAAATTGAGTTGTGGTACCATAATTTGTTTTGTTTTTACAGCCTGTTCGTGGAACATGCAATGAAGGAAGCGATTCTTCGGTTATGATGGATCAGGTAGGTATTAAGAATACCAAACCCTAATTTGTGTAGTGTGCTTTACTTCTGATTGCAGAGGATTGATGTTTACTTTTTGTTTTTTCTTTTGCAGAAAGATCCGCAGATTGTTTAACTTCGGCCGCAGCTAAACAAAAGGAAGTTCAATGGAATAGTTATCGCAACGATGTTGAGTTCATGTAGTTTTTGTATTAATTTTCGTTGCAGGCTTCACCGGGCTTCAAATCTGCCGCAGAGAAAACGCCTAGGGATTTACCGGATTCGTCTACGAGCTCGTACGCAGAGGTTCCCACCCGGGCTGCAACGGTGCACGGCAGATAGCACGGGCCCAGCTTCGCATTATAGTTGTTGGGTGCTGAAGACTGGCGAAAGTTTCTCTTGTACACCTTTTGCCCAACGGTGTATACTGGGGCAAAAGCTTTGTGACGAAGATTGTAGTGTTGTGAATTTTTGTTGAATTGTTTCTTAAGATTTTTATATACTAGTTCATGAATAGATTGATCTATTTGAAGTTTCTTGTTGATTCGTTCTTCATCTGAAATATGCTCTACGTCCCTATCAATTCGATGTTCGTCTCCCAAGCTCACGATTTCGTGACCGAATAATATACGGTACGGGCTAAAACCTGTAGCTCCATGGGGGGTGTTGTTGAGAACATATTCTATTTCTGTGATGCGAGTGTCCCATAGTTGTTGGTTAGTTCGGGCATATGTCCTGATACACGCATTGATGGTGCGATTTAGGCGTTCCACTGGGTTGGACTGGCTATGGTGCCGGGGGTTTGTCCAATGTTGAATATGAAAGTTTTGTAACAGGTCTTTGAAATTGGAAGACAAAAATGTAGAGGCATTGTCTGAAAAAATGACTTCTGGCGTGGAATATCTTCGAAACCAACAGTTTTCGAGGATTTCACAAACTTGTGTAGCGGTAATTTTCCGCACAGGGACCAGTAAGCAAAATTTCGAAAAGACATCCATTATTACAAATAAATGGGCTTTACCGCTTTTGCTTCTAGGAAGGGACTGTATATAATCAATCGCAATGATCTGAAAGGGTTTGTGGGCCAGTCTGGGTGAGCCAAGTGTCGGGTTTTGAGACCGATTCGGTGGCTTACTTTCCAGGCATACCGAGCATTTACGAATATGGGATCTCACGTCGTTGCCTAAATTTGGCCAGTAATATTTTTTCTTTATTCTAGCTATGGTCTTGTCAGTACCCAAATGAAGAGCATCATCGTGTTCTTCTACAAGGACGTTTTCTCTCATTTCCTTTGGAACGCAGATCTTCCACTCGAAGTGGTAGTCCAAGGAGTCCCCTTGAGTAGAAACGAGTTTCTTAAGAACTCCATTCTCCACTCGAAAATCTCGGTATTTCTCTGGATCTTCTTGTACGTTAGAGAACAACTTCGTGTACCAATCAGTTCCCTTTCGGTTAAGTGCTAGGATTTCGACGGCTCTCGACAAGGTATCAGGCACCACGTTGTCTATGCCGCGGCGATGCTTGATAACCATGTCATGCCGTTGGAGTTCTATGCTCCACCGACAGAGTCGTGAGGAGGTCCGCCAACTGCTTCTTAGAATGTATGTTAGGGCGGACGCATCGGTAATCACTGTGAACTTGGAACCTTCCACATAGCAGCGAAATTTTTCAACGGATTTTAGTACTGCTAGAGCTTCTTTTTCCGTGGCAAAATATCTTTGCTCAGGCCCTGATAGTTTTTGAGAGTAATACGCGATTGGTTGTTCCCCATCGTCTGAAACCTGGGTTAAGACGCCGGCGATGGCCGTGTCACTGGCATCGCAGTGGGTGGTAAAAGGCTTGTTAAAGTCGGGGTTCGCAATAAGCGGGGCGCTGATCAGCAGTTCCTTTATTTTGCCAAAGGACGTTTCTGCTGAATTGTTCCACTGAATAGATTTCGGTTTATTCTTCAGCAAGTTGGTCAGAGGTAGAACAACTTCGCTGTAGTTGGCAATAAAGCGGCGGTAGTAGTTGCACATACCGAGAAAACGCCTTAGAGCACGGATTGTCTTGGGGCGTTCAATATTGATAATCGCCTCTACTCGTTCGGGATTAGGTTTCAGACCCTTAGTGGTCAAAATATAGCCTAAATAGGGTAGCTCTGATACACAAAATTTGGATTTTTGTATATTAATAGATAAGTTAGCTTTGTTCAATCGAGTGGCAACCTCTCTCAGTAACGTGAGGTGCTCCTCAAAAGTTTCACTCAAGACGATAATATCGTCCAAGTAGACAAATACTTTCGGTTCTAACTCTCCTGCTCCTAGAACTCGGTCCATGAGGCGCGAGAGAGTGGCGGGGCTATTGACTAACCCAAACGGCATGCGAGTAAAGTGGAAGAGCCCACGGCCTAGCACCGAAAATGCGGTAAGTTTCTTCGACTTGGGATGGAGGGGAATTTGTAAAAACGCTTTGGACAAATCTATTGTTGAAATATATTTGCACGAGCCGATTCGACTCAAGATTCTGTCCGCGTGGGGTAACGGGTAGGAATCACGTACCGTTCTCTCGTTTAATTTTCGCGCATCGAGGCATAAACGTACTGTACCATCAGACTTGTCTACAGGGACCAACCTTAGCGCCCAATTACTATAGGAGCGTTCAATGATGCCTGCTTCAAGCATATTGTCGAGCTCAAGGTTAATTTGTTCTTGCCGTTTTGGTGATGTAGGAAACGGGTTTACTCGGACCGGAGTCAATTGTTTAGCCTCTTCGGTCAGTTCAATGCGGTGGCTAATAAGAGGCGTCATATCTAATTGTCCCTCGACCGCTACTTTGAATTGGGCTTTAACTAAGTTCAGTTCTTCTAATTGCTCGTCTGTTAATGGACTGTCTTCTGGGGTAGATTCCAATTCCTCTACTGATTCAGTTTGAATAGTAGGTACGATTCCGAACGCATTCCAAAAGTCTGTTCCTAACAAAAGACGTCGTTTCAATTCGGGGACAACTAGGGTGGAAATAATTTTGGTCTGTCCGTTAAAGCGCATCGGGAGGTTCACATAACCGGTAACCTCTAGCTTCTGTCCGCTTGCCGTAACAAGATCGACATTGGCGGGAAATATCTTTAACTTTCCAGATTTTATCAGCTTCAGCGATCCAACCCCCAAGATACTTCTATGGGCTCCACTATCGAGTAACCCAATGATGGGAATTTCGAACACAGAGACTTTCACAAACGGGCGATCATCATCCTCTACCCTAACCAAGAGTTCATTAAGGTGAGCTTCTAGACAAGGGTTATAATCGGAGCTTTGGACCCGGCTGTAACCGGACTGAGAAAGGATATCCTGTAAAGGTGGTTGTGGAGGGATTTTTGAACCGTTCTGACTAACCTGCCCTCTCAGGTAGTCTATCGGAAGTTTTTTGCGCAATAGGGACAATTCTTGGTTTCTACTTCGTGCAAACCGCACCGAAGGCAAAATTTGTACCTTTGTTGCCTACACTCAGAGTGGTGATGGCCCTGTCCTCTACAATTGAAGCAAGTACCGTCTGTGGGAGGGACATATTTGTCGAGCCACGCCGACGAGGTCGTGGGTTCATCAGACCTCGCATCAGACCTTTTCGGTTCTGGCCGAGATTCTGGCTTACTACTTCTGGGGTTTTCACGCGGCGGTTTCTTAGGAGGTTGATCTTCGTCCGAGCCGTCTCGAGACGAACGGTAGAAGCTTCGCGATTTGTACGTTTTCTTTGGGTCTTCAACGGTATGTTTCACTTTCTTTTGGGGTTCTCGACTCAGCTCATTAACTTGAGGTTTGCTTCGCGACGAACTTGGATCCGGGACGTTTGAGCTATATTTGTACCAGTAGGTTGCGTCTAATTGTCTACCAAACCTTTTCAAATCGGCAAGATTGTCGATATTCGACGCGACCGCGTGACCTTTGTAGTCTGACCGAAGGTTACGATAAACCATTTCAAATTTCTTCCTTTCCGAAATTGGCTTCGTAAGAGAATTGAAAATCTTTTGCATTTCCGAGAAAAAATCTGAAAAACGCTCTTTCGGGCCTTGCTTACGCGAAATGGCTTTAATCTCGGTCACGTGATCATGATCGGGACTAAGAAACTCCCGTTTGAGTTCCACAACGAGCTCGTTCCAATTCGCGAAATCTTCGTTCTCGACCCCCGACATATACCACGATTTGGCCTGATCTTTGAAAAGATAGATTGCCGATCGAAATAATTCCCGCTTCGATACGTTTTCCGATTTCGCGTAAAACTCTACTTCTTTTATGAACTTCATAAGGTTTTGACCATTGTCTCTACCATCATACCGGATATTCCACTCGGAAACGGGCCTATATCTTTGAACTCCGCGACGACTACGAGTTTTCTTGCGTTCTACTACCGGATGATCTGACGACGACGTGGAATCATGCGAATCAGACTCTGCATGTGAGTCTGATGTCTCTGCCGCAGGACTTGGCTTCGACTTTGATGGTTTACTGAGCGGGAACTTACGAATCATTCTCTCTGAATGACTCGCATTTGGGCTGACTCCTTGATCGGGTCGCCCGTAAGGATACGGCGGGAATCCGAAAGGGTATAACGCGGCGAGCGCTCCCGAGAGTGCTCCTAGATCCGTTTTAGACGATTGTCTCACCGATTTTAATTCCCGACGACTCGGTTGTCTCCTGGGACCTACGCGTGGACCCACGGCTCCTTGACCGGCTAACGAGTCCTCACTGTCCTCTCCCGCCGTTCTTCCCACGGAATCATCCCTATTCTTCGAATCTTTATGTTTTTTCTGCCTATCATTTTTCTTGGGTGGATCGTTTTTATCGTCCAACCCAACCTGTAAATTAGAAACAGATCGCGCGATTTCCTGCATCACTTCTTCTCTAACTGAATGTATCGGGGAAAAAATCGAAAAATGAGTATTCACCAGTGACCGAATCGTACTGAGAAGTTTATCTAAATCGTTTAAGTCTTCCTCCGATTCAGCGAATTCTTGAGCACGGCGAACTCGAGCAAAATAATGAACAAGCCGTGTTTTCAAACTGTCCTTCAAACCTTCGAATCGCACTTCATTTTCTAAATAACTACGAATTTCATCCACATTTGCATCAATTACTTTGATTTCTTCATCGATTGTAACGTTGCATCTGAGAAAATCTAGATCGGTCGTACTAACATCTTTCTCTTCCTTCAATCTATCTCTCAGCCTTCTTTGTATGGCAGACCGCGACTCCGTCTGTTCGAACTGGACTGCTCTTATAGCTAACTCATGTTCAATTTCTTGCTTCATAAGATGGTGAACCATCAAGCGCTTGTACTGAATGTCAAATTCTAGATCCATGTTGCTCAAACACTACTACGTTTGGAGAACGAACTTGTTAAAACAGAAACTGTTTTCTTCCCCTCCGTTATGGGGTGCGAGAGAATTTACGATGCTAATATTTTTCGTTGGGCGCCAATTTGTAGCCTCTTAGCTGCTCATAAAGGGAATAATGACAGGAATTTTGTCAAGCACTAGGTCGTTAATTGAAATTAGCACCGCCGTACACACTTCTTACACCCTCACTTACCTTGGTGGAAACATCAACGGTTTTCTGTATTTTGCAGGTAACCAACCAGTTCGAGTAACCAAGGTGGACCAAAATTCAAAAGAAGAATTGTAGCTTTCCAACTGAGTGTCAAGCCAAAGCAAAATTGCTTGCAAAATCAAAGGCAACGCAGGTGTATATAAAACGAGGGATTGAGCACTTGAAATAATCTGACTACAGAGTAGTTACATTACATGATCTTAGGTTTATTTGCCCATTTGGGCATAGAATTTCACAGCGAGAGACGACACATTATATGGGTACTTGCCCTTTACCGATGACTTCGCTGACGCTCCGCAATGTTTCGTTGACGGGATCGAGCATGGGCCGGGGGCTGGAGTTGCGGTAGTCGGCCGACAGGGTGGCACTCTGGTTGTTCCGGAATTCCGTGGTATACCGGCCGTGGACCCACAGCGTTGCTCACCGGACCTTGACCGATGGTATAAAGTTGGATGAACGTTGGTACGTCGGCAATGGGCCGACCAGGTGACTCGCCGGAGTTTGATCGATGGCCGAACTCCTGATGCTCGTGGTACGCCGGCAGTGGGCCGACGGGATATCTCACAGGTCTTCGCCCGGACGTAAGCTCTTCAGATGTACCGGGATCAAAAAAAGGCTGGTCGAAGGGTGGCGTGTACCGGTTCCGGACCGATATGGAAGGTACGAGCTTGTCAACCGGAATGGCTAAGGCCCACCAGTGAGGTTGGAGTGAAGGAGCTGATGATTGGCTCGGTGTCCCAGGCAAGACTAAGGTCCACCAAGGCGCCCGGCTGTTCCTCAACTTGACGACAAATCCGGATGAAGCGGGTGGCCTTCCTCGCGTGACCGCGTGGCCGGGATCCAAGATGGCGGATGACAACGACGCGACTAGTCGCTTTCCTTCTCGTAGGCGAGATTCACGCGGTTCCGAAGGTTTTGTCCAGCTTTCTTGGAGTTTGTCTGGTTTGAGGGTGCACTGGGGGCGAAACAATCCACTCCGGGGATGATACCCGAATTGGGAAAGGGAAAAAAGAAAAGGTCCGCAAGCACTCACGGACCTAATCCAGTGCAATTAGTACCCTGTATCGCTCTCGTGCTGTGATTGCATACTACCACTTTTGTCCTATTCTTTTAGAGTGTTCTAACAATTACCTTTTCTCATGCAATTGAATGCACCGAACAATGGTGATTCGTTTTTGGCTTAACTTCTTCTTTAGTTCACTAGGCCTGGGTCATTAGACCCGCACTAACTCTTCTGGCTAAACAAGCACTCTTCTTTTCGTACTATATACACCGCATGCAGGAATATTGAAATTTATATCTGTTCACTTTGGAAGTCACAGCGAGAGAGACCGTGATCGTTCGAACAGAATTTAGTCTACCCCAAAAATCGGTCCAACAAGGTTGCATCGAAAAGCCGAAGTTTGACACTTCGCCCTTCTTGACAGTTGGCACCCCTTCCATACAAGGAATGGAAATTAGGTCAACTCCGTTTTAGTAACGGGTTGGAAACTTAGCTCCACCAAGGTGTATCTAGTTTGGTGGGAAAGCATAAAACGAGTGATAATTTAATTTGCTTTTTAGTGTGGATCTTTTCAATAGACAACGGGTTTACGGCCACCAGTAAGGTTGTCTACGTTTCTTTTGGATGGGAGTTGGAGATAGGGGCTTACTGGTGGGTTACGGAACGACATGGGAATGCTTGTGGAGGAGCCAACAAGCCACAAATTGGAACCAACGGTTACATGGGAGCTCTCTAACAGAGCGTTTGATAGCATTTCATGGGCGTCTCATAGCCTTAATCACTAGGCTAACTGGAGACCCCGGATGATTAATGATTTTGATTAATGTTTAAATTTGGTATTATCTTTAACCCTTCAGCGCGCGCGCTGTTGTAAAAAGTACAACACTACCAAAAAACCTCGCGCTTCGTGTACAGCGCGAGCGCGGTGCAGTTTCGGTTGCTTGATAGCGCGCGTCCTGAAAGGTTAATTAGTTGATTAATGATTAAAAGGCTCATGAAAAAAGGCTCATAAATTAAAAGTTTTGATTATTTTTTTATTAATCAAACACAAAAAAACAGGACATGGTTAATAATAATCTAGTTCTGAGTTATTTAAAATATATTTGAAATTACAAAAATAATACTAGGTTTCTTGTTCTTAAGTAAAGCGCTGAAGCAGAATTCCTCTTTTACCGCTAGTACTTTCAACAACTGATCTAAAATGGGGGAAAGCATTACCTTTCCTTACAGAACAATAGAATGGATTATTTTTCGCGAGGAAAATCCATTTGAATTGCACGGGAGACATTACCGGTGTTACATTTTACTTGCCATGTGCGAACTGCTCAAGTAATATTGATGCGAAATCATTACACACTTGACCATTATCTAATTGTCCTATATTTTTGTACAGCAAGTACGAAGTAGCTCGAAGATTTTTGATAAAAGGAATCATAAATTACATTACACTGGAACCTGTTTTTATGCCATTGGCTGGGGATTCATAAATTAAAACGGACATAAAAAGATGAAAATGTGTGCATACAAAATACACAAAATACAAAATGATCGGGACAGGCAAAATTTTCCCTTCTCAAAAAAAAATCAATTAGCAGTAACTTTTCGAAAAGTGCACCAAATATTCTCAAATTTTCATTGCAAGTTAATAAGCTAGTTGTGTATCAGTGGACAAAATTTGGAAGAGATCGGACTATTCTGCACGAAGTTATAAAGATTCAAGGAAAAGGTATAATTATTCGATAGCCAACCTTGAGCTGTTATATCTCCGGATTCAATGAACCGAATGTAATGAAATTTTAACCATTTATGCCTTATGTAATGTGCTTTGAAAAACTTTTGACTTAACTTAAAATTCTGAACATGGAAGAAAATTATAACGAGTAGAATATTTTACTAATAAAACACCAAATTTTCTTAAATTTCAACACCGTTTCAAAATACAAGATGCTAATTCTAGTTCATTTAAATTCCCTCTAATTGTCTTGAATACAGATATGTTTTGAATGAAAGTAACATCATAGCCGGCAATTCATTGATAAAGCAAATAGACTAATTAACTAAAAAATCATAAAATTAATGAAATCGCTATAACTTTTTCTCTTGTTAATAATTTCAAGTTAAGTCAAATGTTTTTCAAAGCTCATTATGTAAGTCATAAATGGTCAAAATTTCTTTGTATTCGGTTCATTAAATCCGGAAATATAACAGCTCAAAGTTGGCTATTGAATAATTCTACCTTTTGTTAAAATGTTTATAACTTCGTGCAGAATAGCCCGGTATTTTCCAAATTTAGTCCACTGACACACAACTAGTTGATCAACTTACTGTGAAAATTTGAGAATATTTGATGCACTTTATGAGAAGTTACAGCAAATGTGACATTTTTGGAAGTGAAAATTTTGCCTGTCCCGATCATTTTGTCTATCCCCTGTAGTTACATCAGGGCTGTAATGGGCGAATCTAGTTCGCGTGAACAGTTTTTGCTCCTGGGCATTTGAGATGGGACCAAGGCTGTGTCCAAGAAGTTGCCAGAAAGCCCAACGGGAATTCATAGGGCCTTCTGGGGCGTTCCATGGATTTTCAGAAGTATTTTTAGGGCTTTCCGACAGGTTTCATTGGAGTTTTTAAGAGGATTTTATGGAATTTCCAATAGTATAAAGAGAGTTTCTGAGGCGTTTCAAGGCATTTCAGAGCCACTTCAGAGATTTTGAAGGGCGTTCCAAGGGGTTCAACTTTATTTTAATGATTATGATGATTTCAAGGGCGTTTCAATGGGATTGAAGCCTCCATGGCGTTTTGAGGCATTTTACGTAGCGGAGTTTCAGAAACATTTTAGGGTTGCAGGGGAATTTCAAATGGATTTCAAAAACAAATGTATAAACAAACAAATAAACAAATTTCTAATTGTTTATGGGTGCAATAATTAGGCTGCCTCCGAAAACGCCGTAATGCCTCAAAAAAAATTGTCAAAAATTCTCTGAAGCTTCCTAAAATGCCTCCGAAAATCCCCTAAAACGCCCATGTACCCCATATAACGCACCTCAGACCCTCCGAATCCGTCGAAAACGCCTTCGTGACGCCTCCAAAATCCGCCAAAAATCCTCTGAAACTTCCTGAAATGCTCTCGAAATCTCCTTTGAACTCCGTCTGCCACATGGCACGGTCCTGACGCGCTCCGAAACCCCAGAAAACGCCAGTGTTACGCCTCTGAAACCCACCGAAAATCCTCCGAAACTTCCTGAAGATGTGACAAAGCCACACCTCGAATTTGCAAGAGCACAAATCTGAATAACCGAATGTCAGTTTGCGCTGAAAAGTTGATCGATTGGTCACCACCAGTGGGTAACAAATCGATTATCGTTTCAGTTCAAACCGACGGTTCTTCAGATTTGTGCTCTTGAAAATTCGAGATGAGGCTTCGTCATATCTTTACTTAAAATGCTCCGGGAAAAACCCCTAAAACCTGCTCCGAATATCAATGTCCCTGATCCAGGTACTCCCCCTGAAACTCCTTTGGATTTGCTGAAACGCCTCTAAGACCTCCTAAAACGCCTGAGAACCTCTGAATCGCCCCAGGGATCCCCTGAATCACCCTGATTCCCTTTAAACACACACACTTATAACAGATTCTCGAGCTCGGCAGAATAAAATGCTGATTTCCATCGGCAACTTAAAAATTTGCCGATATTTCAGCAAACAAAATGCGTTTGCTGAGATTTACCACAATCAATTGCCGAAATATCAGCAAATCGTTTAAAAGCTCTGAAATTTGACAGCATTATTTGCTGGGCACATCTGCAAACACAAATCAAGCCGAAGTCAGCATAAAAGATTGCCGAGATGTCAGCATTTGTATTATGTATTGCCGAAATTTGCAAAATACAGCTGTCACTTTAGTATTCGCTAATCCTTGGTAGTGAAAAAAATAGCTCTTTTTATTTTTTCGTTAAACTGGCTGTAAAAGTTAATAATTCAACCGCAAAATAACGTGAATGTGTAAGAATGTGTGGCTAATTTTGTAAGTAAACTGTGTTAATAAATTTCCTCATTCATTTTAGACTTTCCAGTGGAGATTTGTGTAAAGCGGCACGTCCAAATTCCTTCAGTATGATCCTGAGTCCACTTTGCAGTGTGTTGAAAAAAAAGAACACTCGAACTCAGTTTCAACCCAACCGGCGTCAAATTCCATTACGTGTACTAATTTGGTCATATTCAAACCAATAAATCAACTGAAAATGGTTATACAATGCGTTTTATGTGGGTCCGATGTTTCAGCTCATCTTTTTTCATTTCTTGTGACAACTATAAACAAAAGAAAATGCCGAGATTCAGCAAACTCATTTGTGCTGTGAGTGGTTTTACTGAGCATTCAGCAATTTGATTTACTGATATGCTCGGCAAAAGTATGGAGAGCTGTCATATTTGTGATTGCCGAGATCTCAGTAAAGTGATTTTTTGCTGATCTAATTGCCGAGCACTCGGCGGTGCCAATCTCGGCAATCGGTTTGCCGAGATTCGGCGAAAAAATCTTAGTGTGCACCAGCGAGCCCCTAAAAAGCCCCTAAGACCTCCTGGTACCCCTTGGAATGTTCCTAAGACCCGCTAGGAATCCCCCTGAGACCCCTTGATGCACTCCTGAGACTTCCTACAATCCCTGAAGCTCCCTTAGACCCCTGAAGTCCCCTTAAACGCTCCTGAGATCTCATGGTACTCTGCTTAAACCTCTTTTTGACCCCCTGCAACCTCCCTTTTCTTGTCTCTATAAACGTCGTCTGGCCGTTACCGTCAATATTTCATTTTCTCATGCACAAAAAAAGGTGCATAAATTAAAAGTGCATAAAAATAGTCTACATAAAAAAGGTTTTAGTCTTCAGAACACCATTTAAACTAATTCCAATTGGATCTTATAATCTATATTGTGAAACATTTATGTGATAAATGATTAATGATTGAATAAATTTGTTTTCTTATGTTTATGATTACTGATTAACCTTCACATACCCGACCTCCGACAACTCATTTTCAAAATGCTGGCATTTCGTCAATTTTAATCCGATTTTTTTTGAAGTCGCCCTCAATCGATCAGTTTATTACACTCAAATGACCATGTAATATCCGGAACCATTCCGGCGATACTCCGGATTGTACTGGGGTCAGGGGGTGGGAGAGGGTTTCTGTTTTGCCAACTGGCTAAAAGTGATTATTTCGTGTGTTATTGTGATTGAGAGGCCCCCGCAGAACCTGTTTCAGGTGTTCCGGAGCGGCCATATTAGTTGCTACATACTTCAGTCATTTTTTCTGCCCCATTCTCTCAAACTCAATAAGTTTGATACGTCGCACGGCATGTTTTGGTTGCAAACCAGAAATGTCTCCTATGTCACCCCCGTGGAACCTATGCTAGATGTTCCGGGGTAACCGTATTAGTTGATATAGACTTCAGGGTAGAGATGGGAAAGTGATTCAATTTTGAGAGTGAATCGCTACCGATTCACTCTCAAAAAAGAGTCGACTCTTTTGACCGATTCAGTAACTCTTTTCCGTAACTTGATGAAAAATGCTATTTTTCGATATAAGCCGACTCCTTTTTTATATGTCCAGTTTTCTAGCTCGCATGGTATGAACGTCGATTCAGCCGTCGACGAATAAATACAGGGTACACAGATTTTCGTTCTTTCCACTAAAGAGTCGAATCACTAGCGCGAGCCGGACATACAATATACGAATGAATAATGATCGATTGGCAAAGATTACGATGTTCTATGTCTAAACATCACTTAAGTACACAGTTAATGCAACTATTTTCGGCACTTGTTGTACTCGTAGTGAACTTTAGCGAATCGTAACTCTTTTGAAAAGAATCGAGATTCACTCACTCGGTTTTGCGAATCGGTTCTTTGAGTCGACTCGCGAATGAGTAACCCATGTCTACTTCAGGGTATCGTTTCTGACTCAGTCATTCGAAATCATGAAGTTTGATATGTCGCACGACATGTTTCGGATGAAAACCAGAAGTGTCTCAAATGAGGCCCCCGCGGAACCTGTCACGGTAATCCGGATGGGTCAACATATTCAAATCTGATTATCACAGTTGTGTTTTATTGTTCACAATGAAAATTCCGTTGAAAATCGATGGTTCAAACAAAATAACACACGAAACAATCATATTTAGTCATTTCGGCACCCTCCGTGACCCCAGTACAATCCGGAATATCTCCGGAATGGTTCCAGATTTTGCATGGCCACTTCGTTGTAATAAACTTACACTAATTCATGGTCAATAGAGGGCGACTTCAAAAAAAAATTGGATGAAAATTGACGAAATGCCAGCATTTTGAAAATGAGATGTTGGTACGTGAAAATTAATGATTAAATGACGAAAACAGTGTGATTATGATTAATGCGATAAATAATTTCAATACGAAATTAAAACAATATTTTTTGTAATTACGTTGTGAAAAGTTGAACATTTCAGTTGGCTGAAGTATGCTGAAATGGCCTACTTTTCACTCCTAATGCAAGTGTGCCGAAAAGTACTACTTTTCGGCACTCTTAAGAGTGCTGAAAAGTAGCACTTTTCGGCACTTTTGCTCGTATGCACTTTTTACTCACCACCATGCCTTCCATAGATTCAGCCACTGCCTCTACATCTACTGAGCAGCTCGAATCCGAATCAGGACGATTTCAATTCGGATTCGAACTACAAATCAAGTGTAGAGACA
The DNA here is from genome assembly GCF_035046485.1 of Aedes albopictus. Lineage (NCBI taxonomy): Eukaryota > Metazoa > Arthropoda > Insecta > Diptera > Culicidae > Aedes > Aedes albopictus. The sequence goes on from NC_085138.1 coordinate 246,267,163, forward strand.
GCTGCTTAATCTGCTTTTGCTCTTGCCCGCGCACAATTGTTTGACAACGGGAGCTCGATCATTGGTGACGCCTACTACACCAGAGCCTACCTGATCAAACAAAAAACTACGCTAAGCATGAGCACGCGCACGTGGTTCCTACTGATACATGTTTGTGTTAGCTAGAAAAGATCTTGCTGAATTGGTGTTTTTCGTAATTACAAAAAACTTTGTATGCAACTCGTTGCAAAACTCGATTTTTTCAGCACTCGTCGTATTTATCCAACTCGGCAAGCCTCGTTGGATAAATGTACGACTCGTGCTGAAAAAATCATCATTTTGCAACTTGTTGCATAAATAACTATTTTGTAATTATGATTAACGATTTTTGGTAAATCTTAATCATTATCAATTAATCATGATTAATCATTAACGCCTTGTCTGAAATATCTCCTAAATCCCCCTAAAACCCACTCGGTTCCCACGTAACGCACCTGAGACCCTCTGAAACCCCCGAAAAAAAAAACCTCCGTAATACTTCTGAAATTCTTTAAATGCTCTAAATCATAGTGAAATGCCCTCGCACTGCCCCTGAAACCCCTTTAGATCCCATGTAATGTGGTTAAAGTTAAAAATCCTAATTAATCCACCTAGCGGCGACGGCGCCTTTCTCATGCCTTCGAAAACCCATTTCAACCAAATTTAAGTGACATGTTGATACAGCCACTTCCGACATTGTGTTTAACGCAAGGCAAAAGCAGCGGAAGTAAACGAAAAAATGCTAATGCTAATTCGGTTTTGAACTGGAAACATAATATTTATGCACACCATTGCATTGGTTCTGAGTAGCTCTTCCTCTTTTTATGCAGGGATAAACTTTTTCACTATTTCTCATAAACTCCAGTTTGCTTTATAACATAAAAATGCTCAACGAACAACAATGTAGGATTACTAAACAAGATCAAATTACTCCAATCAACATACCATTTCGAGGAAAAAAATGCTTTCATCATTGTCGAACCTAATTCAACAAATCACTGTTCCAAATTATTAATGAAGCGGATAAATAGCATTCGCCGGTAAACAAGTCATAAAGTGTCAGCAGTTGGCTGCTCATAAACGTATACTAATCAAACTGTCAGAATAAATTCGATCAGTGACGAGTTGTTTGTTGGGCACATACTCCCCCGTACCTGTTTAGATCGCTGTTGGGATGGGTTGTTTGCATTTTGAAATTTCATTTTCGACGAGGGCTGCCGCCACCCATCTGGGGACCATGTTTACGACGAAGGAATCGTTTAGAATTCGTAATTATCCCTCACAATCGGATTGGATTTGTGGCGTTTCACAATTGGCATTGATAAAAAATACGAGCGAAAATAAAGACTCAAAACGTCACAACAAATCAAAATCCGCTCATTAGGCCTAGACAAAACAATCACTGTCGCAAGAAGCAGCGCTTTGCTGCAGCGGAAGGAGTCAGGGTATTTATCAAGATTACCTTAAAACTCCAACATGAAACACGTTAAGCAACAACATACCACTCTCTTCGGAGAAAGCGACATATTGCTATGCACGGCATCGCCGGGAGTCGAAATTTCAAGGATATGACAGACGGAGAGATTAAATTTGATTAGTCTCGAGACGCACACACACACAGGCTTGTGCTGGAAAGCATGTGATGCTGTTGGTTTAAATCAGGTTCCACTTTGAGGCGCTATCGAGCATTGTTTCTGCCAGGGAAACATCCTTCGGCTGACGAGAAGATCATGTGACACCGAGACCAAGATAATCCGGCTGTCTAAGATGTTGATTTATTACCTTGATTCAATGTACCTTGAAGAACATAAATAAAGGCATTTCTAGGATAAACGTTGTTTGTGGTCCATTGAGAACACGAGATTTGTTGAAGCTGCTCGATACACATAGGCTTTGATTGCTGATTGATCGAATCGAACCCATCGCATGTGTATCGAATCCAACAACAATCAACAAATCGGAAATTTAGATTGTTCGTAAAGTTAACCTATGCAGTGTCTGAGTCTGATAAAAATACAATATTTCTGGAACAACATTTGAAAAATGCCTTTCAACATTGGTAAATGATGTTGACTATCATTTCACTCCTCCGCAAGCCGTCGTCAGAAGCAGACCACACGAGAAAATTGGCAAGTCAAGCGTCAAGTGAAGTGAAGCTTTTGAAAACGCGTGCGAATTTTTCTTTTCATTCCTACACAGATAAAAATAATGAGGTTTACACGTCATGTAAACTTCATTTTAGTCATATAAACTAAGTGTTATGATGGTTTACATGATATATCATGTAAATTTGTGTTATATGTCATGTAAACTCTCAGAGTCATGCTGAATTACATGACATATAATGGAAGTTTACATGATATTTCATGAACTTTACATGATATGTCATGTATACTTCTGCGATATCCCACGCTCCAATTATGTGCATCATATGTCACAGAATTTTACACTCTTTTTTTCGATCTGTGTAATTAATCTATATCGGTTTTAATTTTCGTTCAATTAATAGTATTGTTTTGATGATAAGTTTTTAATTTATAAGTAAAGAGTAAAAATCTGTAATAAAGTGCTAGTGTATAAATATAAATTAAAAAGAGAAAAATCAGTAGTCATTAGTTAAAGCTAGGTTAAGTGAAAAAAAAGCCAAGAAGAGGGAAGCCAAGCCAATGCTTGGTTGACTCCAACATGGCTGCCGCATATTCAGACGACCCAAAAATTCCACCGGACGAAGGTAAGGATTGGATGTAGGTTTCTTTACCGCATACGGACGAGGATGATCCATTTGATGGTTTCTCCGAATACGAACAATCACAAAACGAATACCAACAACGCAAACGACGAGAATTAATCCCACCCCAAGAAAAGCAAAGCAAAGTACTCAAAACATCTCAAACACAACACAATACAAGATCACAAACACAAAAACAAACAAAAAGCACAAACGGAAACCAAACACCAACCCAAAACAAGAACACCACAACCGAAAAAAATCTACAATCAAACAACCACAAAAATACGAACAATACCGATCAAACATCATGGGTCCAAAACAACCAACATAATGTACTCTTTATCGAACCAATTTCGAGCAAAGAAGGTGAGAAGCCACTCGAACCTATGGAGGTAGGAAAATTCCTACACGAAATAGAGCTAGACCAGTTCAATGAACTACGACGAGCAGGGCAATATCGATACAAACTAATTTACAAAAATCCGAAAGACGCTGAAAAATCCTAAACTCAACACATATTCTCAAACAAAACAACTACAAAGCATCCATTCCGCGAATGTTGCTTGAAACCACAGGAATCATCAAACAAGTACCCACTACACTAACAGAGAAAGAAATATTTCAAAACACAATTTCAGAAAAAAAGATTTTACAAATTGAAAGAATAAAAAAACGAAGCGACCCAAAAGACCCGAAATCCCAACTACCGACACACGTACAATAAAAATCACTTTCGAAGGCACTGAACTTTCCAGAACAGTCTCAATCTACGGAGTAGTTAAAGTCCCGGAAATGTACATCTACCCAGTACGAATTTGTACAAAATGCTGGAGGTTAGGTCACAAAGACATAGCCTGCAAAAGCAAAAAAAAAACTGTATTAAATGTGGGGAATACGAAACAGAAAATCACACACACGAGGTCGAACAGAAGAAAAAATGTCGAAATTGCGGGGGGGGGGGGGGCACCTTCCTATTAACAAAAATTGCCCAGAACGTATCAGAACAGAACACATAAATATCGCAATGACAGTAAACAAAATGACCTACAAAGAAGCTGAAGAACTTTATCCCAAATCCAACATAAAAACATCAAACAAGTTTGCATTGCTTGAGTCTACCATTGAGATCCCGCAGTTGGAACAACCCAGTAGAACAAACTCACAATTCAGACACATTAATCACACTAACCAGTCGAAAATCGATTACAGAACAATTGTTAATAAAATTAAGAACAACACACAAGATCAACAAAAAAGCCCAAACCAGAAATACATTCCCAACTACAGAGATTTATCCCGAACAAGTTCGAGTGATTGAAAATAATCCACACAAAGTAACAGAAACAGAAAAACTACAAACTGAACAAGAAAAACTAACGAAACAACTAAAACACATTTTTGAAAAAAATACAGATAATAACACAGAAAATAAAATCGAATCAGACGTACTGCTCATCGAAATAGCTTCGATGATACTGTTACGGATTGTGCCCGATAGGCCCTTTGGATCGGGTCTACACTGAGGCGGCGCGTACGATAGACGACGCGCTGCGGTGAAATGTCATCGTTGACACGTCGTTGGCAGATGCCTCAAGGATGACATCAGCAAAATAGAAGAGAATGATAAACAACTTTGTGCGAGTGAATAGCTAACGATTAAGCTAAATTATTTAAGTCGAATTATCCTGTTTTTCTTATTCTATTAATATTTGATTACCGCGCCAATGAATTCGTTATTCTTAGCTTAACGTACTAAAAGGTTTGTAGATCTCAAATTTCAAGCGTTTAAGTAAATATCATGCAATTAAAACTACCCTAGAACATGCACATATGTATAATGAACTATTACTAAAATTACAGCTTAAAATTATTATTACAACTACAAGCGATCAGAAATCTTAAATTGTAACCTAACTGTAGAGTCTAGAGGCGCATTGGCCCTTTATATAAAGAGATCAAGTTAGACATCCCTGTTATGAATGTCATCGGATTGCACGGATACAAGTGTGGTGGCAGATCGAGAGTAACGAAGCGAAGTGTGAGACGTGAATGGCGTGTGTTGGAAGAAAATATAAAACGTGAAACTTACATAAAAGTATTTCAGTTGGAATTCAATGAACGTCTTCGATCCTACAGTTGGCGACGAGGAAAAAAACACATTGAAGAGTGAAGAAAAAGTGGTGAATATTAAGAATTTGAAAACAGTTGCGAATTCTGCCAGTTGTCCGTCGAAGCCCAAGCGCTAGCAGTGGTATTTATGTGCATCTCAGGATTAAAGGCTGTCTCTTGCTGTTGCGGTGAGTACCGAAAAATAGTGTTTTTCTGGGGAGAGAGGAGGGAGCACCCTTCCCCGATAGCGCAAATGTTTCTTAGTCGACCATGATTGTTGATTTTTCTCCCGATGTTGTTGATGGGGGTGACGGCATGAGGATGCAAGAGGCAAAGTGTGCATGCTACGTATATTTTGTGAGTGTGATAGTGGAAAGCTGACTGTGCTGCCATCCGGCATGGGCCGTGATCATTTATTGTGTTGTTTGGATTGGCCGGGCCCACTCGATGCGTGGTCGACATAGTTTAACCAAGTTGTACAGTCCTGATGCTCCCTATCTGGATTCAGAGTGGAAAAAAAAAAATCACAGTGGGGCAAATGTTATTGTTTTGCGGCTAAATTGACTTTGTCGAAAAAACATTTTCTATGTATTAAGGTAAATAAAATGAGTGGTTTATACAAAAATATTGAAGTTTATATTGTTTTAAGTAATAATATTTGATGTTGAAGTTATGAGTATGTTTTAAAATTGTGATGGTTTTGTACCAAACGAGAATTGCTTGAAAAAAAAAACAAGAGATGGCTTTGTACCAGTGATAGAACGGTTTTGTTCCGAAAGTAAAATTGTTTTGTTCTAGACGAACAGATGTCTAATTAAAGATAAAAAGAGAAAGTTTTGTATAAGATGTGAGATGGTTATGTACCGCAAGAGAGAAATGGTTTTGTACCAGACGATGTATTACAAATAATTGGAAGTTTTCGTACCAGATGTGAAGAGGTTTTGTACCGAAAAAGAAATGGTTTTGTACCAAACGTGAAACTGTTTTGTACCGTGAACATAATGGTTTTGTACCAGATGTGTTTTTGTACCAGTAGTGAGGTGGTTTTGTACCAATCGAGAAATGGTTTTGTACCAAAACAATAGTAGCTTGTTTGAAAATGAATGGAATGGTTTTGTACCAGGTGTGAGATGGGTTTGTACCAAAGATAGAGTTGTTTTTTATCAGATGCGGTTTTGTACCGAACGAGAAATGGTTTTGTACCAAATCAAGAGCTGCTCGTTTGCAAAGGTTTTGTTCCAGGTGTGAAATGGTTCTGTACCAGAGATAGAGCGTTTTCGCACGAGATGTGGTTTTGCACCATATGTGCACATTCATGAAATGGTTCTGTTCTAAAACAAGAGGTGTTCGTTTGCAAAGGGATGGAATGGTTTTGTACCAGTTGTGAAATGGTTTTGTACCAGTAAGGGAGTATAAATTATATGGCTTGGGGCCAAATGTGGATTGTTTAGATACCATAATTAAAATGGTTTAGGTTTGGTACAAATATGTGTGGTTTGTACCTAATTGGTAGCTGAAAAGAAGTAGTTTTGTACCTAATTGGTAGGTAAAGAGGAGTGGCTTTGCGGAAGAGTGATTGATTGGTCCAAATTTTGGGTATCCTTGTAACTGAAGAGAAATGACATTTGTATTGTATTGGACTTTGGCGTTGTATTAAACCCATGATCGGTAGTGTGGAGATGGTCGAACATGTATTTGTTCTGGGTTTATGCGAGAATTGAGAATGCTGTGTCGACACTGTTTCGATCTTAAGAAGTGACCCCTATAGGGTGATCCAGTAACTGGATAGTGAACTGATGACATGTTTTCGTGACTATGATTGGAATCGAAAAATGTTCGAAGTGTTACGTCTGTTTGTCTATGGTTGTGTGTAGTATTCGTACTTTGAGAGTGACTATACTTTTGAAACTAATTATAGGCGAGATTATAGGTCAGTATGTGTTGTGAGAAATAGTTGATTATCAACACGAACCAATTGAGTACAACGTAATAAAAAAAATAATGATCGGGTACTGTTTCTACAGTTGTGTACCAGTCTTGAAATGGTTGAGTTCCACAATATAAATGATTTATTTCCAAAACAAAAACACATGTGAACTAGAAACATAATTTCTATGAAAATTGTAGGTGATGTGTAGGATATCATCATAATGCATTTGGTGCAATATTGATCAGGGATCGGAGGTCAAGTGGGAGGAAGGTATAAACATCTCACCATGATGTATTCTGCAGAGATTTGCTAACTGAACTCGACGAATTGGAGCCGTCATTCCGGAAAATCTTCTTTCGATTTAAGAACGAGACAGCAACAAAATGACACACTGTTATACATTTACCGTTAAAGCAACGCGTGCGAGGGATTCCCTCTTGCGGTTGTCGCCGTTTTTATGCTGCTCATGCTGCCAGACGATGAAGAAGCATTGCCGGAAGGTGTCCCTATGCATCTTCAAAAAAAAGTTAACAGAGTAAAAATGTTTTGGTTTTAGGAATTTTGGAAAATTTCTGATCTATTAGTTTAGAATAAGCAATTTCGATGAGCATTTCATATAAAATATATTAGAGAATACATTTTAAAAGGTCGGTTGAAGTAATCAACGCATGGAAACGTTTTTGAAATTTAACGGTGATTCCGAGACAGTTCAGGCAAATTTCCTAGGAATTCACTTTCAAAGTAAATGAACAATATTCATGTTGAAATTATATGCTAGATTATTGCGAAGGATTTTGCATAGTGGCACATAGCTGATGTATAGTTTTGTTTTGATCACTGAGTGCGATCTTGCTTAAAAGAAGCTGTTCTGAAACTGCTGAGAACATAATTACCATACAACTTTTCAAATAGATGACACCATTATCTGATGTAGCAGAGGAAAAGAACCGTCTGTCGTCGTAGTAAGAGTCTGGGAAGAACGGTTTGAGGTCTTCTTTATAGCCTAACGTTTGAATAACAGGTTAAAACACGCGGAACAGCTCAGTTTTACAAGAGGTGCTGCCGTGAGTGTGTCAAGTTCCACATGTAGTGTATCCTTCGTATAACAACACTGTATAACAGTATTCTTGAGCAACTGTTTTGAACAGTTCCTCCGTAGATGACCTCATTAACATCCTAGAGTTTCTGCGTTTGGAGGTGGGTGGATCAGCCCTGGGAATTCGTGAAGTTACTATAATTGGACCGAAGCCATGACCAAAGCTTAGAAGCAAAGAAGCGCCTCCATCATTAAGGAAAGTTTGTAAAATCGTCTATCAGTTTTAAACCGTCACTAAATCAGTAGTGTTACGGATTAGTTTCAGAGTGGTTCGTAGAGATTGCTGAAATGGGTTGATCCCAATGTTAATTTTGGAGCTGATGTCACAGATAGTGTAAATGAGAGTAGAACTAAATGAATCTGTTCATCGACATGTGGTGTAAGAGTGCTGAGGCAGATATAGCACTGCTGACTTACACACCAAGGGATTCCATGAAGATTGAAAGATATTGAAAGAATTAAAGTAAAAATCGAGGTATCTGAGAAAAACTATAGCTACATTATTGGTAGTGCTAATAAGGTGTTCTGGTGGCTTGATCTGTGAAAGATTTGAACGCACGGAAGATATAATAGTGGATCGAGTCTACAGTATCACCAGTTCAAGGGTGCCCCCCAAACGAGACATCATCGAATCTGATTCGCGCCCATAAATACTTCGTCGGTATGCCGTGACGAGTACATCACGAAGTTCTGCATGTTACGAGCCGCTGTGACTGGAAGGTTTTCGAGGTTCATGAGGTGACTCAGAGGAATTCTCGAAGATTGATGCTGAAGATGCCCTTCATCGGTTAGGAATTTCCGCGTACACACGACCGTGACAACGTTTTAACGATACATGACACGTTTAAAGTAAGCTGTACACCTGAGTTTTTTCAGAGGGTTATGTATGGTTAATTGGGACCATGGACTGAATTATTGGACGTTCGATTGACATGTGTTGTTGATAGTAGAATTCAAACAAACACTATTTGTCTGTAGCATTCAATGTTTGGAGAGTGTTAGAGTTTTTAGGCATTTCGGGGTTACCGGTTTACTATGTCATGGTGTGCAATGTTGGAGGGTTTGTACCAGGTATTCGCTACGAAATAGATTCTGCTAAGACGATTCAGGAAACAAGGAAATACTGCGAGTACCAGAGGATCGACTGAGGACTACACTTAGTTGGTTTTCGAAAAGTGGAGGAGAGGAACGGATCAACAAGACCATACTTGGGTGGCTGAAGGAAGCTGACAGTCATGACTAGGTCTGGAACAGGAGATCCATTTCACCGACAACTCGGCAATGCATTATACAGCTGACATTGCGAAGGCCTTGTATATACTTGGACGGTGATTGTGATGAGCTGTCGTGTATCAGCGAAGCATCTGTATGCACAAAGTGAAGGTGCTATGCTATGACTACTAGGAAGGGAAACCTAAGGGAGCAGATGTGTAGGTTGTTGAGAAGAGCAGGTTTTGGTCGGTAGTTTTCAAATAAATTTGAGATTGTTGAACTTAATAAAACTGATTGTCAAGGGAGTTCGATTGAATTGAGCATCCAGCGTGGCTCATTGACACAGAGCACTGTAGCGAAGCTATCACGACGATAGGATGACAATAGGCAGAATCTTAATCATTTAGGAGAACTAGGTGAATATCATTTCGATGAAGTTAATGTCTTTAATGTATAGGGGGGATGTAGAGTCTAGAGGCGCATTGGCCCTTTATATAAAGAGATCAAGTTAGACATCCCTGTTATGAATGTCATCGGATTGCACGGATACAAGTGTGGTGGCAGATCGAGAGTAACGAAGCGAAGTGTGAGACGTGAATGGCGTGTGTTGGAAGAAAATATAAAACGTGAAACTTACATAAAAGTATTTCAGTTGGAATTCAATGAACGTCTTCGATCCTACACTAACTAGTACGGATATGTAAGTAAGGAATGTTGTATTGTTGTGAAATATCTAACTGAAACCTTCAACTTGTAGATTACGTAACCTCATATACGGCAGCAGGAATTCTTATTGGATTTCGCATAGTGAGGAAACTAATTTTCGAGTTTTGCGGAAAATCCCGAACTGCGAAACAGTTTTTAATACAGATACAAAACTTGATACAATTAACAAATTCTCACCATAAAACATGATAAACATCCATAACTGCGACAATTATGGACAATTGCTTTAAACAAGACCTAAATATAGCCCAACTAAATATCTATAGCATAAGACCCATACATAAAAGAGAAACAATCAAAACTTACTTAAAAACCAAAAACATTCACATCTTTCTAATTCAAGAAACTTGGCTCAAGCCAGACGAGAAATACAAATTTCTCAATTACAAATTCGCCAAAAACTGTAGACCTGATGGCTACGGTGGTACAGGAATACTCATTCACCCAACACTGATATATGAAGATATAAATCTCACAGACATAGACTTAGAACTAACAGCAATAAAAATAAAAAACACGAAACATCCAATAATTTTCATATCAACATATATTCCACCTGATACACCGATATCGGAGATCAAAGAACCGCTTGAAAAACTATTTCACTTCATTTCTAACAGCAACACACCAGTTTTCCTGGGTGGTAACTTAAATGCTCATCACCCAACCTGGGATAATGTCTCAAAAAGAACAGACGGAAGAGGAGAATTAACAAGTGAACTAATGGACAACAACAACGTAGTAATTTTAAATACAGGAGTAGCAACAAGATGGAAATTGCAATCCATCTGCGATAGATTTAACCTTCACCACACCAGACATAGCACCGCACATACACTGGGACACAAGTATAGAAGATTTAGATCAGATCACAAGCTCATAGAATGTCACATAACATCTTACAACAAATTTAACAACATCTCGACAAGAACGATAATAAGCAAACAAAAAGCTATACAAAACCTTAATCAAATAAATCCAAATTCAATAACAAATGCAGAAAATCTAAACGCAAAAATAAATACTGCAATAAACAATGCAACATGGCTCTGGCCAATATATGCACAATCAAAAGCCAAATACAAAATGCTTACATTACACAACAACAAAGAAACCTTACTGAGCCAAGCTGCCACTCAAGACTTCGAAGAAATTTCAGAATTTGTGAAAATTAACAACATAGCACAAAAAAACGGTTTTTTACTCTATATAAACAAATCATTACGGTAATAACTGACTAAAAAGATCAGTTCCACTATTAATTGCTCGACAAAAAAGATCAATATAGAACGCGACCGATATTAAATACAAGGGTGATGGAGATACCCTTAACACGCTTCACAACCCTTGGCATTATAGACTACATCAGTCTGGCCACCCCTGAGGAGTAGAAGAAGAAGAAGACTATCATTTGGTAATATCTACTCTGAACATTTATAGTTACACTTGCATTGCATGCTAGGCCAACTCTTTTCCGCTCATGTATGGCAGTGGTACCAATTGTGAATGAATGCAACATCGGGAACTTCGAAACCATCTCTACAAACAACACAAAAACAGACAGTTTCACAAGATGTCGGGAAGATGTTTTTTTTTTGCGAGAAAAACCTCACTACTTCACTTCAGTACTTCAGTAACGACAAACAGTGAAATTTCTACAGTTGTTTGCGACATTGTCCGTTCTGGTGAAATGGAAGTTGCTAGTGAGATAGTCGTGGGTTCAATTGATGATAGTGCTTGTATTCCGATATGAATAAACGTTTTGAAGGAACATGAGTCCAAAATTTTGTTGTCGATCACGATCACGATTACTGCATGGATGTCAAGAAGGGTGTTGGGACTATGGAAAGTGTATGTAGGTTGAAAATAAGAACGTGAAATTGAGGAAGAATAAAAAAAAGCTTGAAAACATGTAAAATTCTTGAAGACTCAGAGAGCTGAAATCTTCTCTAAAAAACGCAACAGCCAAGCTAGTTGATCCCGTGCTGTTGAAATTGCAGCGGAACAAACAACGGAAATAATGAATGGCTCTATATTCCAATGAAATGTTTAATATGGCAATCATAATGCACCATTGTTCCAGCAATAGTTTATCGCCAGATGACAAAATACTTCGCGTTACTCTCCTTCAAAACTATCAAGTGATGACTAGGGACAATGGGAATTCGCGATTTTGCGGAAACCAACGATATCCGCGAAATTTAACAAATTTAGCAAATCTGGCATCGCTGTCAGTAAATTGTCTTTCCATCAACGAACCTTGCATGAATGATGCAAACAAAGTACCAGTAACTGACAAGTTTCGTCGATATTTTGATTGTTCGACGTCATTGTCGCGTGTTTGTTCTCTTTTCAGTAAACAAAGTGACATTTGTTGGTTTATGTATACCCAGCCTCTTGTCACCGCAATACTACCCACAGGAAAATAACGAGCCAACATCTTTGGTTCCCACTTTCAGCCGCCTCGTTGAACACAATAGCGGCGGCTCGGACGGTTAGTTCCCCATGACAGGGCAAAGTTTGTAAACAAACATAATTCCAGGAGCAATAATTAAAAACAGCGAAACATTTTTCACAAAAGAAATTGTTTTCACCTTTTAAAACAGTTAGTTAAGGCAAAACATGACTTTTAATTTCGCAATTATTTATTTCAAAATGAAGTCGTAATAGTACCAGCTCGTCTTCTTCACGGGGAGAAAGTTTCAAAAAAAATAATAGAATTGTTATTGATATGATTCAGTCACAGTCAATTACCGTTCCAGGATTTTGATGCTGACCTCAAAAACATGGCCGCGTGACAGGAGCAGGGTGCAAAATTTTCATATTCATTGACTGAAAACAGCACAAATTTGAATGATTCTGCACCGAATATTCAAAACAAACAAATTCATTTTCGCTCTCCCTCTTCACACAGTCAGTCAATTCGTAGTCAGTGAATATGTAGCCGATGGAGAAACATCTTCATAATTACCTACGTTTATGGCTACGATTCCTTCCAAAAACACTCCACAACAATCTAATGGGAAAAGATCTGTGTAAAGCACCTTTAAATGTTATCGAAACGTTAATATTTTATCAGCAATTTAACACTTTGTAAGATGTTTACAAATATTCATTGACTTTCATTCAGTTGACAAACGAGTATCGAGCAGCTGAATATGAATATGCAGGCAAGTGAATGAAAATTGGCGCACGGTGAACTTCAACTCGTCTGCTCGAAAACTTTGCGCCCTGGACAGGAGGCTGTGTATACCGCACTTAGTTCACCACTGGACTGCAGCACTGCGTCTTCAAAAGTGCGAAAACGCAAATAAACCTGGGCGATTGCATCAAATCAAATTGATGTCTTCGGCGCACTATTTCTTCGATGTATGCTGAATAAGTGCTCTAAAGACACCAAGTTAATTGGATGCAATCGAGCACTTTTATTTGCGTTTTCGCACAGGTGAAAACTAGTGCGATAGTGCAGTGGTGAACTAAATGCGCTATATTGCTTTGGTTATATTGAGAGCATCTGGCTGCTGGTAAGAAATTGAAATTGATGGATAATTGTGAAAATAACGTGAAACGGAAACGAGTGAAGCGATTAATCAAAACGATGAAAAAAGCAGTGAACATATCGTGCAAAAATCGTGTGAAGCAGTATCCGAAGGGAGTGTTACGCGCGGATGTCGGTCAGCTGTTTTGCTCGTCTTGTAATGAAACTCTGTAAGTTGTCGGAAGAAGAGGAAGTTCGCAGAGCGCAAAAGCAAGCCAGTATCGTCGGAGCATTTCAACGACAAACATCAGCGTGATGCACGGAACGTGGCCTATTTTGAGTTAGTCGAGGCTTTAAGTAGTGCGAATATTCCTCTGCAAAAAATGGATCACCCGAAACTACGTGAGTTCTTGCAAACGAATATTAAGAACCTTGGCCAGTTTACCAATTCAGCCAGTCTCCGAACCGATTATCTACCAAAAGTATTCGATTTGAATCAGGAAAGGCTTAAGACTCGCATTGAGAGTGCGAAATCCGTAGTGGCGTAGTCACTTATGAAGCCAGTGTGATTCTCAAGATCGTTTCGTTCTTCACATGATATTTGTAACGTGTTCTGATCAAGAAAAGATGGAAGCAGTAACAGCCGATATTATTTACTTGGATAATGTAAACGCTACAACTGTATTTCAAAGCATAAGTAAAACATTGCCTAAATACAATGTTAATTTCAATATTGCTTATGCTTTCGTAACTGACAATGGAACTTACATGACAAAAGCTTTTGAGAATCACAAACGCCTTCTGCCCTACTGCATTCACAAGACATGCAATGCTCACATCATTGGTTTGGTTGGTGAAGTTTGAAAGAAGAAATTTCCAGGTGTTAAACGTTTGGTCATGATAGCGTGCTTCAAATCTACATATACAGGGGATGGCCAAATTGTTTGGGATAGGCAACTTTTTTTCTCCCACAAAAAAATTCAACATGCTGTAACTTTTCATAGAGTGCATCAAAAAATCTCAAATTTTGACTGTTTGTCAACCTATTATATGTGCATCATTGGTACAAATTTGGGCTCGATTGATTAATTTTTCGCGAAGTTAGAACCGTTCGCGTAAAACACTAATTTTTAGACAACTATTTTTTGAACTGTCATATCTCGGAAACCAGTGAACTGAATTGAATGAATTTTTTAACGTTTATAAACAATATATTGATACTTGATACGACGTTTTATAATGTAATATTTTCTCACGGCGAATTAAGTTATATCGGGTTGAAATTTTTACCCATATTGAGGAAAATAAATAAAAATTTACAATACCACACAAGAATTATTAAATGTGTTCTTCCTTCAATGTAAATAGGCTCTAATATATCTGATTAGAGATAATTTGAGAGCAGAAGTGGAAAATCTTTGGATATCAATACTAAAATATATTGACATTGATGTAAAAAAATGCATTTTTTCGAGAAAAGTCCAAAAAGGGTCAATCCATAATAACTTTTTTTAACGTTTGAAAAGTACCTATGTTTTGATAGTTTGTGAAGCATTTACATATTGTTAGTCTACGTTCAAAATTTCATTCAATTCGGTTCACTGGTTTCCCAGATATGACAGCCCAAAAATAAGTTGTCTAAAAAAAGGTGTTTTACCCGAACGGTTCTAACTTTGCGAAATATTAATCAATCGAGCCCAAATTTGTACCAACGATGCACATATAATAGGTTGGCAAACAGTCAAAATTTGAAATTTTTTGATGCGCTCTATGAAAAGTTTTAACATGTTGAACTTTTTTGTGAGAGAAAAAAAGTTGCCTATCCCAAACATTTTGGCCATCCCCTGTATTTTCCCATTCGGCTTCGCGAAAGCTTTGTTTTAAACAAGTTTTATCTGAACTGCTCGGAGTCGGTAAAGAGGATGTGTCGTTACCTCCTGTTCCGGTTATTACAAGATGGAATAGGGCACTGCATTGTTTCGATTTAGTATGGGATTTTTTCTTGGCCTTGTTGTTTACATAATTTCTGTAAGAGTGAAAGAGAAGGAGAGAATTTCATGCAGTACCCTATAGTTGGCTGAATGCTGTTGCTTACCATGCAAAGCACGTGGCCTACTATGAGCAATTCATCGCAATGAACTTGAAGTATCAGCTGCTACAAGCGCACTGAACGAGCTTAAAGATTTGATTCAAGATCGTAATCTGGAGAAAAACTTTTTCATCAGCCGAAGTACAGTTAAACTCGTCGAGCTACTCACTTGGTTTGAAAGTCGCTTTGTGAGGGTTCATTCAGCGTACAACAGAATAATGGATTTGCTTGCAGGTATAAGCTACATGTTGTCTTTACATAAAAGACCAGTATTAAAATGTTACAAATAGTATTTTCAGATAAATCCAAAGAGAAGGGACTACAGCGATGGCAACGGGAAGCCTTTGCGGATGCTACGAATAACATGAGACAGTGCTCTGCTCTTTACCTACCACGTGCTTTTGCCAACCTGGTTTGAAATTCCTACGGTCGGTTCGTTTACTGGATCCTCAACAAGCGAAGGTTTTGTCTAATGATAATCTGTTTGATGGTATTCCGAAATGAAAAAAATCTACGAATTTCCATTGTCCCTAGTGATGACATTCAAATGTTGTGGTATTCAACAACCATTTTGAAAATGTTTTAATTTAAGGCTCCCCGAGGATTCGTTGATGACATGAGTGTGTCCAAACGGCTAATATATTGTGCCAATGCTACGGTTGACTATTTTACCGACCTTGCGACGAAAATCGGGAATGAAGAAGCTTATGTTAGGACACGAGCATCTACAAAACACAAACAGCCTACAGCAGGGCTGCCCAACGTACGGCCCGCGGGCCGGATCCGGCCCGCGAGGACATTTTGTGCGGCCCGCGGCACGATTGGACAACAATGATAGAATTTAGCCCAAGATATTATTATTCTGAATATTTTCTTTTTTCAATGGAAATGTGTTTGAATAACTTTAAAAAATAAAATGACTTTTTAGAGTATATTTTGTAAAATTTTTAAAAGATTTAAAAATATGCAAGCATTTGGTTTGAGTGTCCTACAGAATTGAAGTAAAAAATTTTTAACAATAAAATAATGTGTAATGTGAAAATTCGCTTGATAAGATTGTAAAACAAAATAGAAAGATTATGTCATAAACTTAATTTAGGAAAAACATGAAGAATTTAATCACAATTTTTGAAGCTTTCAGGGATTTTTTTTTGTGCCATTCAATAGCTCTGTCTGTTACTACATTGAAACATGTTATTGAAACTTCCTAAATACTTTGTCCAAGCTCTAATATTTTGCAAGAAATCAAAAAACCTTTCAAATTTCATTAGAAACATCAAACTGCAAAAAAGTTCTTTTCTATTATCTAGCCATGCTCAGAAAAGATAAAAAAAAGTATTATTAACGAATTTTAATTTCTGGCCCGTCGACTGGTATGCAGTTTCACCAGTGGCCCGCGGCCGAAAAAGGTTGGGCAGGCCTGGCCTACAGGATACTAAATATCAACACAACAACAAAAGCTGTGAAAAGTGATCGACCTCATCCGAAATCACGGGGTACTCAGGATGATGGTTGTAAATATTGCAACCAGATCCGTTCTTCTGATTGTGAGTAAAGGCAGAATACTCACCATTTGCAGCCGATCTCACAAATAACAAATTCATTTCGGGAATGTAAAGATGATTAACCTAGTGTGAAAAATTGTTTAAGATTGATGAACACGAAATTTAAACACAAAAATATGATTGAAACTACTTTTTTTCTCGATTCCAATAGACCTTTTCAATTGACGGGCCCGTGTATGCCACTGTTTACAAATGCCGAATAAAGGCACAAACGCAGAGTTCTAGATTGAGTTTAAATAAGGGCGAAAGTAACATGAGAGAGTTCTCTTCATCGACTCTTTCTTCTGTAAATTAAAGTGACAAAATGCAAATTTAATCGAACTTTTTTACACTAGACGCTAGATTGCATCGCAACCTAGCGATTTATGACCAAAAAGTGCGACCATACCGGCCATAGCGATGCGTAAACTTTGCAGCCTCCCGTGGTATGGTAGTCCGAAGCACCTTCTTCCCCCGCAAAGATATCCACAAAGCCACCTGGAGATACCCCGACCATCAAACTGAAAACCAAATCGACCACGTTCTAATCGACGGTAAATTCTTCTCGGATATAACCAACGTCCGCACATACCGCAGTGCGAATATAGGTTCGGATCACTACTTAGTCGCTGTATGCATGCGCTCAAAACTTTCGACAGTTATCACCACGCGTCGAAGTCGAACGCCGCGGCTCAACATCGAGCAACTTGTAACGTAGAAGTGGCTCAAGACTACGCGCAGTGGCCCTACCAACGGAAGAGCAGCTTGGCGCAGCTACACTTGAAGATGGCTGGAGGGACATCCGATCCGCCATAGGTAGTACTTCGGTTACAGCACCAGGCTTCGCGACTCCGAATCACATAAACGACTGGTACGACGGCGAATGTGAACAGTTTAAAAACGAGAAGAATGCAGAATGTGCGAGAATGCTGCAACACCGTACGAGAGCGAATGAGGCACGTTACAGGCAGAACTCAGTCTTCCGGATGAAGAAGCGCCAGCAGGAAGAACGAGATCGCGAAGCGATGGAAGAGCTGTACCGCGCTAAGGACACACGAAAGTTCTACGAGAAGCTGAACCGCTCGCGCAGAGGCTTTGTGCAACAAGCCGACAGGTGCCGAGATAATCACGGGAATATTCTCACGAGCGAGCGTGAGGTGGTCGAGAGGTGGCGGCAGCATTACGATGAGCACCTCAATGGCGACGTTGCAAGTACCGAAGGTGGCGTGGTAAAAGATCTAAGAGTATGTGCACAGGACGAAAGACTTTCGGCTTCTGACCTTCAAGAGATTGAGGAGGAAGTTGGCCGGTTGAAAAACAACAAAGCCGATCAACTACCAAGCGAGCTTCTAAAATACGGTAGAGAAGCACTGGTGAGAGCACTACACTGGGTCATTACCAAGATTTGGGAGGAGGAAGTATTACCGGAGGAATGGATGGAAGGTATCATGTGTCCCATCTACAAAAAGGGCGACAAGTTGGATTGCGGGAACTACCGCGCGATCATACTACTGAGCGCTGCCTACAAGATACTCTCTCAAATTTTATGCCGCCGTCTATCACCGATTGCAAGAGAGTTCGTGGGGCAATATCAGGCTGGATTTATGGGTGAACGCGCTACAACGCACCAGACGTTCGCCATCCGCCAGGTGTTGCAGAAATGCCGCGAATACAACGTGCCCACACATCACTTGTTCATCGATTTCAAATCGGCGTATGATACAATCGATCGAGAACAGCTATGGCAGATTATGGACGAATACGGATTCCCGGATAAACTGATACGGTTGATCAAGGTGACGATGGATCGAGTGATGTGCGTAGTTCGAGTATCAGGGACACTCTCGAGTGCCTTCCAATCTAGTAGAGGGTTACGGCAAGGTGATGGTCTTTCGTGCTTGCTGTTCAACATTGCTTTGGAGGGTGTAATACGAAGAGCGGGGTTAAACACGAGTGGAACGATTTTCACGAAGTCCGTTCAGCTGCTTGGTTTCGCCGATGATATTGATATTATTGCTCGTAAATTTGAGACGATGGCGGAAACGTACATCCCACTAAAGAGTGAAGCCAGGCGAATCGGATTAGTCATTAATGTGTCGAAGACAAAGAACATGATGGCAAAGGGCTCCAGGGAGGAATCACCGCGCCCGCCACCCCGAATTCATATCAACGGTGATGAAATCGAGGCGGTTGAAGAATTCGTGTACTTGGGCCCACTGGTGACCGACGACAACGACAGAAGTTAACCATCTACAAAACGTTGATTAGACCGGTCGTCCTCTATGGGCACGAAACATGGACCCTACGTGCAGAGAACCAACCATCGTCCATACCGCGAAAATCGGGAGGCTACGGTGGGCGGGTCACGTCATCAGGATGTCGGATAGCAACCCGAGTAAAATGGTTTTCGAGAGTCATCCGACCGGTGGATCGCAGCGAGCTAGGTGGGTCGACCAAGTGGAGGACGATCTGCGGACCCTACGCAGAGTGCGGAACTGGAGACAAACAGCCATGGACCGAGTGGAATGGAGGCGGCTACTATGTACAGCAGAGGCCACCCCGGCCTTAGCCTGAGCGGTAAGGTCAGTATACCGGCATCTTGTCATTTTAATTTGAAGAAGAGAGAGTCGATGAAGAGAACTCTCTCATGTTACTTTCGCCCTTATTTAAACTCAATCTAGAGTTGTCATTTTCATATGAGAACTGTTAAAGGCCCCCAAAATCAGCTGATGATCATGGGTTTTCGTTGGATTAATCGTAGATCACACCAAAACAAAAATAAACGTCGCCAAGAAGACGCCACCTCTCGTTATACACGACCAACCAAATCAGTTGACAAATATGTTTTGATTGTGCTGCAGGGATAACCAAATGTGTTTACGTAGGAAGTTAAAGTGACTGTTTTGCCCAGTTTCGCTTTAGAGTATATTGCTTACATCTGTACAGTTGTTGTTGATTCCGAACGAAGTGAAGGAAAATCAGCTAACCGTCTGCGAAAGAATTTGGTACCTACATATGCAAAAGCCTGGATTGTCGTTTGGCTCGTTGGGAATAAGGCTCCTGCAAAGGTATCAAGAAAGATTGTCAGTGGACTACAAGTTAGGAGTGAGATGGGTGAAAACCGAGAACAACACGCTAACAAGCTGAAAAAACGCTTTATGCCCGATTCAAAGATGTGTCCAGGGAGGGGCAAGAAGCGATCAAAACGAACAAGGTACCGAACTTCCCAAAATAGAACGAACGCCAGCAGAGTGTTGCCAAAACGCGTATACCGCAATTCCGAATCATTCCTTCATGCGCAAGATTTTCATCCAATTACTCTCACGAGTCAAGCGCCGCAATCTCGTTCGCTTGTAAAACTAATCCAAATCATTTTGAGCTGCAGTCATTGTTGTTATATATTCGCAAGATTGTGTCTGGTTCCATCATACAATCAGAAAAAAAAATCGATGTAAATAATTAGATAACCAAGAAATATTGGAACGGGTAAAATCGGATAGGTTTTTCGGCGGTGAGTTTGGCGAGCAATGAATCGGGCTTGCAACAGCTCTACCATGAGATTCGAGAATTTGAGTTATTACAAACACTGCATCGACTGAAACCTACTGGACCATAATGAAGCGTGAATTACGAAAGGTCAATTGAGAGGCAAAAAAAAACGAAACGGAAATGAAAAAAAAAGAGGAAAAAATTGAGAAAAGTGTACCGGAAGTGACAATCGAAAATGTCACGAGTTTTATTTAAATGCATCCTAAACTTTAAACAATGTATATAAGATGAAATAAATACATATACTGAACAACTGCAAAAAATGGGGTGTATACATAGAGTGTGTATGACATCGGTCGAAATCCCGAACAAGCCGTTGTTTGTACTTGGTCGATGGGTCGATCGCGGAAAGGTAGCGGATAAATGAAATAAAACGGTTAATTCGATCGCACGTATTTTATCCTCGTATCACGAAATATCTCGCAGTTATTCTCAGATTAAAATCTTACCGTAAAGGTAGTGTAGTAATCTGGTTTGCTTTGGACTGGTTCAAGAACAAACAAAAATAGTTTCTTTATGATGACTTCAGCGGATTTGCCTATCAATCTAAAGTAGCACAATAATTAACGACTCACACTTTAGGTAGTATTGAAGTTGCTAATCCGTTGGGGCCACGAAAAGGCAAAAAGAAGCTTACAATTATTAGCTTCAAAATTCAGAACATGCATCCAGCCACTAACGCTTATCTTAGCAACGTCTAGCTTACCCAAATGGTTCCTTCAAAAATGAATAAGAAGTAAGGATTCAGCAACTCTCAATTCACGACTTGAAGGTGCTAGAATCAGATGCTGGGGTTGTCCTTAAAATTGGCGGAAAAGTAAACCTGCTACGAGGAGTAAACAATTGTAATTGTTTGTATGTATTGTATTGTATAGCATTGTATTGTATGTATGTAATCAATTGTAATAATATGAATGTCATTGTATAAATCTCCATGCATCAACAAACGCCTAAATGTATGCATTTCCCTTGTAATTTCATGTAGTTAATGCTACCGTAACCCGGGGTAACATTGATCAGAATTTTCGATCTTTCTTGAATAATTCTCTTATTAATGCAAGCGTTACATGTTCTATATTTTTAAAACAGGTCAGCCACTCGAAAAAGTATTGTAAAACTCTAAAACATGTCTAAATAGGCTTTTTAGTCTCATTTATGATTTTGTTGATTTGGGGTAACATTGATCATGTCAGTGATCAATGTTCGTTTGTGTTGAAAACACCCTTACTGAATTCAGAGTCGCCGATTACGAATATGTTGTCCAAATTCTTACAAGTTATGTACTTTTTGAGTTATTTTAGGATTAAAATCCTCCAAACCGCGAATAACGCCTTTACGTAGGCAATGACTTAAGGAATTGATAGCCTTCTTTTAATAAATAGTATATTTGATGGAAAAAGAGTATTTTCATAAAAGTTTCGTTTATTAAATCCAGCTCTAGGATATCATATTGAAGTAATATGGTCATTTCTAACCTCATATTGTATCTAGTATTCACGCCAGGCATGAATGTTTGACAATGTATCTCATTGCATTAAGAAACACAGTTATGGAAAAATCGATTTATTTTAATGTTCCTGAAATTCAATTTTCATAAATTGCACGTCATTGAATAGCTAAATGATAGCAGATTACAATATACTATTCGATAGCAGAAACTGATTCAATGCCAAATGCTTGTTTGAACATTTCATGAGGTCGGTCAAGCCGAACAATGTTACCCCGTTTTACGATATTTGTATGCAAAATTTGACACAATTGGCATAAAAGACCTTCAAAAATTCTTCAAATATATTCACACTATTGATTTACATCAACAATTCCTCCATTGAAACAGAATTGTAGCGTCCTCAGTGGTTGAAGGATGTGGATCCCATAGTGATCAACTTCACCCCGCCGATCAACTACCCCACAGATTACGGTAGTGTATTTTCGAAGAAAAACAATATGCAAATAAATTTTTGCTGCTAATTATATTTTACTATGCGTTGAAAAGATAACATCTAGTAATTTCGTCAACACACTAACTCATACAATGTATTACTTTTCTTCATTTTCAGCATCCAGAATAGCCTGGAACGAGAATGGCTGGAAGGGGTATCCCAAACCTTCGTAGAACTTGCTCATGAACTCCACCCTGAAAAATAATACATCATTTTTAATTACATATTCATTCCAGTGTACTCTCACTCTGAAACTTACCAGTGAAGACGGAGCGTATGGAGGAAAGCCGATAAGCCTTCCATACCCACAAGAATGCCAATGGTCAGGACTGCCCATGGCCAGAAGACCACGTAGATCATGATCGCTCCGGTGTAGCCTGTGGACTTCAATCCTATGGTGAACACCATGTTGTACAGGACTTCGGAAAGCTCTGAAATTGTAAAAGTATTTCATGAGTAAAACTGGATTAAAAAACGATCACTTTCGGTAACTTACGAGCATGAGCCAGCGAAAGTGCCCACAGACGCAAATACGAAGCGGTGTGGGAAATGGTACTGAGAATGTACTCAATGCAGTGGATAGACTGATGGATGAAGATTTCGCTCATCGGTTCGTCGTCGTGATCTCCGTGGCCACTTGAAGCAACGTGATCCCCAGCACCGCGATTCTTCCTGGTAAATTTGATGTAGAACGGTTTGGCCAGCAGAAGCCATGGGATGCAGATAAGTGCTAAAAAGATGAACACCATCTGAATGGTTTGTTGTCCATCGAACATGAATTCCTTGCAGGTTTCCAACGGTTCCTGCCGCTTGAACAACATCATGTTGATGAACATGATCAGAACCGATGGAGCACACCCCGGTTTCAGGTGATCCACATCAGTAACAGCAGTGTATTGAACCCATTTGAAGAACATCATGAAGCACATGTACAGGAACAGCAATACCAAGAACATAAGCTGAGGAATGAAGTCCAGCAGAATGTTGATCTTCTTTTTGAAATGCGTGTTGTTTACAACGCTCATGCAGACACCGAAGATCATGTGCACCACTCCAAAAATGATCGACAGCTTCATTTTGAATGAGTTCAGGAAAATAATCTTGTTCGACGCCAACATCCAGGCAGGATCCAAACCATACCAGTAGACCGTTTCCGAATAATCTTCTCCTGGGTTCAGTTGAAGGTCAGGGTTCGTCATGATGGTTGAGGTGTTGTAATTAATCTGCCAGGACGACCCGAAAATGTTCATCGTCTTCGAGAAAATATCATTGTAAACGAATCCGGTATACATCGAAAAGATGCCCATCAGCAGAATGATATAACGACCTCCAAAGAACAGCTGCCAGATTTCGTCCTTATTCCTGGCCAGAGATTTTTCCCACAAAACCATCCACAGGCCCAAAAGCAACAGAATCAGTCCGTGTCCCAAATCGCCAAACATAATAGCAAACAAGAATGGAAAAGTGATGATGGTATACAGAGCGGGATTCGCTTCACGATACGAGGCCACTCCATACGATTCAATCAAGTTCTGGAATCCTTGGGTGAACTTATTGGTTCGGTTGAAGGTCGGTGGTGCCTCATGGGTTGAAATTACGTTCAAAAACGACGGAACCGTGCTGCCAACGGCGGACGAACCAGCGATCAGCGCATTCTTCACGTCCTGCAAATTGGACGTTGGCACCCAAGCTTCGCCGAAGAGACACTTCTTGGAGACATCCACGTTGAACATGTTCAGCGTATGGTAGATGGCTTTGACCTTCTTGACGATGATTTCCCACTTGGGGACCTCCTTGGCCACGCTGATGAGCACACGCTGGCGCTGATCCTTGGTCTGGTTGATGACCATATTGAGGTCCTCGATGCGAGTGCGTACTCCCTGGAGCATTTCGGCGCGCTCGTTGTACTCGTTGGGGCACGGGTAAAGCGAAGCATGATAGCTGATGAGAGAGAAAATACAAAGAATAAACAATTAAAATTAGTAACTTTTATTTTATGATAAATCACTTACCCGCTGCAGATTTTCTTGACACGGCTTTTCAATTGTTCTCCTTGAAAGAATGCCACGAACACAATTTTGTAGATCTCATCACCCTGGAATGCAATGAAGAAAAAAAAGAATGAATAACACAATTCAGGAACTGCCTGTATACTAGAACCAAGAACGGGAAACTGGATTATGGGTCAAAGGGGATTCTCAGAGATCCTAAGAGAGAGAGGCAAAAGATTAAGGATGGATGGGGACGAAAGAGTGTCTCAGAAGACCTGAGAATGCCAACCTAGTTGTCGCATGGGGGTGCATATAATGGATAGGGCTCAGGGTGTTAAAAATGAAAAATAAAACGGAGGTTAAGGGGAAAGAGAAGCAATTGGAGTGTGTGTGGGAGCGAAAGAGTTCCCAATGCTATAAGGACTGAACTTCCATGCATCGCTTGTCAAGTGAGTGGACGCCAACGACCGACGACTTCATTGTCTGGCCTCGTCAGTCAGCAATCAGAAGGAGGCAAGACTAGTCGACATCGTGGTAATAACATCCCTTGCTGGGTGATTCCTAGCGCCGCGCCGCCGTGACTCTTCTGTGACAAGTGTGTTACTTGGGATTTCTCCAGAGGTTTCTGCAGAAATCTTACAGAGACTCATTTAGAAATTCTTCCACGGATTCCTCCTCGCATTTCCCCAGAAATTCCTCTGTGATTCAAAGCGAGTATGCCTTTACGAAGTTTTAACTTGGATTCGTTAAGAAATTTTGAAATTTTTTCAGAAATAATTCCTAGAAATGTATACAGAAATACCTTTGGTTATTTCTCATGGGACTTAAGAAATTTTTATGGGATCATCATTTAAGTGTTTGTCCAAACATTCTTTCCGGGGTTCCTTCAAAAATACGTCCGCAAATTCCTCCGGGAATTGTTTCAGAATATCCTCCATTAGTTTTAGTAAGGGACTTTTTCTAAATATTCTTATACAAATTCCACCAAGACGTTTTCCAGGCATTCCTCCAGGAATTTTCCTGGGAATTTGTAAAATATTTAAAAAAAATATCTCCAGGGATTTCAACAGAAATTAGACAGAGGATTTATCAAAAATAGTATTCCAAAGATTCCATCAGAAATTCCTCCACGGATTCCTTCTATATCTTCTTCAAGGATCTCCCCAGAAAAATCTCCTAAGACTCCTTTAGTGGTTTGACGATTTCTTTATGAATATCAGCAAGAGATTTCTTCAGAAACTTTTCCATGTCTTTTTTTCAGAAGTTCATCTAGATTTTGAAAATTCTTTCAAGGGTTCTTCAAATCACATAAAAATTTCATCACAGGCTGCAGAAATCTCTTGACGATTTATTTTAGGAATTTCTCTAGCGGTTTCTTCAGAAATATCTTCTGAGATTCGAAGATGCCTCTAGAAATTCTTTCAGATTTTTACAGAATTATTTTATGAAATTGCATAAAGAATACTGAAATTTCTAAAGAATTGGAAAGAATTGAATTTCCTGAAGAAATTCTTGAAAAAAATTCTAAAGCAATTGAGGAATTCTTGAACAAATCTCTTTTTAAATTTCTAGAGGGATTTTTGGAGGAAGTTACCTTGAGAATGTTTTGCATAATGACAAGAAGGGCAAAAATCCCTAAAGCAATTCTTTATAGCCTAGACAAAATTTCAGAGGAAAATTAAACAGCAGAAATTAATCTGAAAAAAATCATGAAGGAATTACCAAAATATTTTTCTATAGAAATTATTTTTTAAATCTCTGGAGGAATTACTGGAAAATTGAAAAATGCTCTCCTTTAATTTCAAGAATAATTTCTTAAACACAAAGAAATAAATCCTTAAGGGATTTTAAAAGGAATTGATGGAAAAATCATGAAAGGATCCCTGATGGATCCGCCCCTGAAGAATGGTATCAATAAATTCCAAGAGAAGCTAAAACTGTCACCCCAGGGGGGAATAACCGTTGACCTTTCGGGGAACCAAAACCCTCCGCCTCTTCCCTAGGATAAATTTCTAAAATTTTCTCCAAAGAATTTTCTAGATAAATTTCTGAAAAAAATAATTGTTTTAAAAGGTTTTCCTGAATCCTGAAAACAAAAATTAATCAAACTCGTTAATTTAGTATAATACATCTATTAAAATGTAGTATTCTAATTCTTTGGTCGAAATAGTGTCAAAATGCCACTAACACAACAACGCCAGGGGCATCACAGATTGATGTTGGTTGTGTAATGTAACAGTTCATTATGAGAATAACTACTGCTACTGTCAAGAGATAAACTTCAGGACAGTTTGGATGGTGTCCGACCATTTGGTCGAATGCCGTTTGGCCAAATGCCATCTCGCCGAATGGGTCGTTCGGCCGAATTATGATCAAAAGAATTCAGAGGAAGTTTTTTACATTCTAATTACCAATCATCATAAATATTTCCTATACTAAGAGAAAATCATAGGCTACTCTTTCTAGTTTTTACATTCGAGTTTTGACATTTGATGCGAGAAAAGTGGCATGGTAACTTAAGTTCATCATTCATTTTCGGCCAAATGGCATTCGGTCAAACGGCATTCGACCAAATGGCATTCGGTCAAATGATCATTTCGGTCAAATGGCGATAGGCCAAATGACCCGGAACCAGTTTTGACGGCCCTAAATATATGATAATTAGGTACGCTATTTCACATAGGGGCCATTCATAAACCACGTAGACATTTTGGGGGAAGCGGGGTCTGGCCAAAGTCTACGCTCCATACAAATTTTATATTTTTGTATGGACGAAAGTCTACGAGGAGGGAGGGGGGGTCTGAAATGGTCAAAATTTGGTCTACGCGGTTTATGAACAGCCCCGTACAAGTCACCCTCCAAAAGTTGCATGCAAGTTCACTTAGGCCGTTACAAATATTTATTTCATTTTTTTGTCCCACCACTCTTCGGCTGGTCGAGGGGGGGGGGGATAAAAATAATAAAACATTTAATCTGAAAAATATTTAAAACTTATCGGATTTGTTAAAGAGTTTTCATCAAACCCCGAAATTTTGATATTTTTTCATCTGCCCCCTCAAAATGTAAAATCCAGCTAAAATTTGTTGAAGGGGGGGAGACAAAAAGTTTAAATATAATTTGTATCAGCCTTACTAACATAAAATACTAAAATTTATCAAATTTTATTCGGTAAAACGAAATATTTTGCATGAGTCGTTAATTTAGATGTTAATTGACCAATTTACCCTTTGCTTGCTTTAAAAAAATATTTCCATTAAGTGCAGCAAAAAAAGCCGAAAATCGCATATTTTGCTCTAGCTCAAAATTGTGACATGCTGGAGCAAATCTGAGCCCGTATTCGGATTCAGCGGCCCAAAATCTGCCGGAGACACATAAGTTTACTCTTGAGACAAAAAAAATGTTGCACTGTGTTAGTGATTCAACGAATGGCTCATTTCTTTGTTTTATTGGCAGCACTGCAGTTAACGCTATTGCTTCACCCTCAGAAACAGCAGAAGCCTAGCGGGGACTGAGTTGACTGTTAACTGCGAACATATTACGCCCTCTTCAGAAATTCAGAACTCTTCTTGCGCAAAATCAACTAAATGAAACCCATTCCAAAAACATCCCAAAAGTTTACGTTTCTTCAAAGCAAACTGACAGAAGAATCGACCAATTACTACACCACCTGACCCCAATAACATCGTCCCGCATTATCTCCCAAATCAGTCGTTGCATAAAGCCATCACAAGGTACAACGCGCGTCATTCCGTATTACCATCCCAGTATCTCGTCGTCGTTATCTCTCCCCCAAGCGTTCTGCACAAGGCTACTTACCGAGCGCGGATCGGTGAATGGCTTCTCAATGGGCGCTTGACGTAGGAAAACGTTACCACGTGACACGCGCCAAAGCATCCGCTCGAAGCCGATGACGCGTTCACGTGGGATCACTCCAGCAACGAATCCCAGCGGCTTGTTCTCACTGCCGGGATCTCCTCCGGTGGCCTCCAAATTTTGGGCAGCTGACTTGTCGGAGAAAAAGCCCTAATGTGGTGGAAATAAAACGGTATTCAATGGTCAATCAAACCACACAACCGCAGTATTCTGATAGGAACCTGAGTTTTCTCCAGCACGCTCTTCAGCTCGGTAAGTTCCATGAAGTTTTGCAGCAGAGCATGGCTATTCTCAGACAGCTCAATGATCTCGTTCTCGGTCTTCTCGAGGGCCGCCTCCAAGTCGATAATCTCCCGAGAGTTGGGCGTACGGGGGATGTTGTCCGAAAGATCCGGCGTTGGGACCTCATCCTTGGTCAACTCCCGGCGGATGTAGCCGATCTTGCGTTCCATCTCCTCGCATCTTCTGATCTCGCTGGTGTACTTCCGTTGAAAAACGTTCACATCGGCGTTCAGCTGCAAAAAAAGCACGGTTTTTTCAATTTTTTCATCACTTAACAGGTCATGTGACGGCACTACGAACATCGCGAAATTGAGCAATTCCGAGTTCGCCAAGCTCTGCCAGCGAGGAGTACGCCGCCTCCGGTTGAATGAGCAGCTGGACCAGGTCCATCTGCTCACTGCGGAACATGGCCCCCATGGTTTTGGCCGGATCGTTCTGTTCTGTTTGCACTTGCTTAACTAATTCACTTTCCAAGCGGTTGGTCCACTACCAGGTAAGATTATTTTCTGAATGTTCACCTACCAGACCGAGTTACCGGAGCAAACTGAACACAAGTACCGCAGGAGACATTCATCATCAGCTGAACGATGTTGTTTTATCTCTTCGGAGCTCTTTTTCCGTTTCAAATGGCACTTGGCAATGATAAATGGGGCTTATCAAGCTGACGTATATCGGCCGAATGAGTTATTCTTGTATCGCAGGTACACAATACCAATGCGTGAAGAATTCGTCGCGATATTTTGAAGCTTATCAACGCACAATCTTTGACTATCATTCGGTTCCACAGTCTTTAGCTTCTTTGATGTTAGAAGTAGAAAATTTCAGACTGTGCATTTTCCAATCATCTTATTAACGTCAGTATCACATGGTTATCTATTATATCAGGGGTTCTCAAACTTTTCCAGCTCGCGACCCATTTCTGATTAAAATAAAACTTGGCGACCCACCAACGCTTTCATACTTTCATTTAATTTTGATTTTGATCTAAACTGAAGTTCCCATTGAATACATGTTTTGCTTTGTGCTACTGGTTGATTGATTATCCAGCACAGGCACTTGATTATCCGGAGTCGTTTTCTGAAGTGTCCCAAACATATATATGGCGAACGAGATGCCGTATAAGGCTGAAATTTTTCAACTTTATACAACATTCCATTAATAGCCATATATATGTTTGAGAAGTTTCAGAACGCGATTCCGAATAATCGAGTCTTGCCTTATCAGTTTATCTGTGACACTAATATACAATAAAGTGCTATGACAAGCTTATCTGATATTCTGAACTATTTTGAAATTTACAGTGCTCATTACTTTAAAAAATATATTGAAATGACCATGCAATCAGTTTCAGCAAACTCTTTATTTTGGGACATTTGAGATAATTGGTTTACCATTCCAGATTCATACAATACTCCTAAATAGATGTTTTGGATTCGCTTTGGGTTAATTAAAAATCAAACAAATTTTCCGAGAATCAGGAGTTCACAATTCCAATGCCCCTGCACAACAGGAATTCACTTTGAAATCAGGACGCACTGAATTGTTTCTTAAAATTATGCATTTGACTTTACGTTTTCTCGTGTATAATTCTAAGGTCCATCAAACACATCGGGCAGCGAGAGGGATAACTCGTATTTTCTGAATTGTAGTATTGATACAGTAATTGTGGCGTCAGTTCTCCAGAAAATTTTAAAGCTATAATCAAACAACAATTTGAACTAATATTTTGCGGAACAATTGGATGAATGAAAAATTTTACAAGAAACTTGAACTTTTGGGTAGTAACCTCATAGTTCCAAAATTGATTTCAGAAAACAGACTATGACGAGCCTACCAAAGTTTTGGTAGATAATTACCTGAATCTACCAAAACTTTCAAAATATTCTGCCAACTGTTTACTTCTAGATTACAAGAATGATCAACACAATAACTAAACATAAGTTAAGGTTGACATTTATAAAAATATCGCCCAGATCTTCGCGACCCACTAAAAATCAGCCCGCGACCCACCAGTGGGTCGCGACCCATAGTTTGAGAAACGCTGTATTATATTGATGACGTTTCTGACTAAGTAGGGGTGAGTACTTTCTAGCAGAGTGGGCCATAAAGAAGAGGCTTAACGGTTCACCGGCTCATAAGTAGCGGTAAACGAGTGGGTGTTCATCAAAACCAAAGTTTCAATTTTCGGTACTCTCAGAAATTGTATGGCTAAGATTACAATTCTACGCAACAAGAATCGGTTCACAGCAGTTCACATGGTCCAAGTTTCAATCCCGTGGAGACCATCGGTCTAGTTAGCGTTTTATGCGGACTGGTTAGCTAATAGTTATAGATAAATGATAAATAAGTTTGATACAGTACTCTTATATTTCACCAGAGGTTCCATCAGAGATTTCCCCAGAAATTCATCCAGGAATTCTTCCAGAATTCCAGGAGTATCTCCAGGGATTCCTTCAAGAATTCCTCCATGGATTACTCCAAGAATGCCTCTAGTGATTCTTTTAGGAATTTCTACAAGGTTTTTTTTTTTCAGAAGTTCCTCCGAGATCCCTCTGGGATTCCTCAAAGAAATCCTACTGAGAATCTTCTAAGGAATCCTCCAGAAATTATTACAGAGATTAATCCAGCAAATCCTCGAGGAACACTATCAGGAACTTTTCCAGCGATTCATCCAGAAGTTCCTCTACGGTTTTCTCCAGGAATTGCACTGAGATTCGTCCAGGCATTCCTACTACACTGCTCTAGGAATTCCTCCAGTGATTTCCCTAAGGAATTCGTCCTTCCTAAAAATCTTTTTTTTTTTCTTAAATTGAAACCCCCATTGGTAAAATACCGTCAGTAGCGGTGCCATTGGGCCAAAATTGCATAGTCGGTAGAGCAATATTTTAACTCTCAATCAATGTGCCATTTTTAGACACTTCAAAATTACATATATCACAGCCAAACAAGTGTTAAAGTTTGAAAAGGTCTTTAGGCCGAAAAGGTCTTCAGGCCGAAAAGGTCTTTAGGCCGAAAAGGTTTTAAGGCCTGAAAAGGTCATTCGGCCTAATGACCTATTCGGCCTAATGACCTATTCGGCCTAATGACCTATTCGGCCTAATGACCTATTCGGCCAAATGATCTATTCGGCCTAATGACCTATTCGGCCTAATGACCTTTTCGGCCTAATAACCTTTTCAGCCTAATGACCTTTTCGGCCTAATGACCTTTTCGGCCTGATGACCTTTTCGGCCTAATGACCTCTTCGGCCTAATGACCTTTTCGGCCTAATGACCTTTTCAGCCTAATGACCTTTTCGGCCTAATGACCTTTTCGGCCTAATGACCTTTTCGGCCTAATGACCTTTTCGGCCTAATGACCTTTACGGCCTAATGACCTTTTCGGATTAATGACCTTTTCGGCCTAATGACCTTTTCGGCCTAATGACCTTTTCGGCCTAATGACCTTTTCGGCCTAATGACCTTTTCGGCCTAATGACCTTTTCGGCCTAATGACCTTTTCGGCCTAATGACCTTTTCGGCCTAATGACCTTTTCGGCCTAATGACCTTTTCGGCCTAATGACCTTTTCGGCCTAATGACCTTTTCGGCCTAATGACCTTTTCGGCCTAATGACCTTTTCGGCCTAATGACCTTTTCGGCCTAATGACCTTTTCGGCCTAATGACCTTTTCGGCCTAATGACCTTTTCGGCCTAATGACCTTTTCGGCCTAATGACCTTTTCGGCCTAATGACCTTTTCGGCCTAATGACCTTTTCGGCCTAATGACCTTTTCGGCCTAATGACCTTTTCGGCCTAATGACCTTTTCGGCCTAATGACCTTTTCGGCCTAATGACCTTTTCGGCCTAATGACCTTTTCGGCCTAATGACCTTTTCGGCCTAATGACCTTTTCGGCCTAATGACCTTTTCGGCCTAATGACCTTTTCGGCCTAATGACCTTTTCGGCCTAATGACCTTTTCGGCCTAATGACCTTTTCGGCCTAATGACCTTTTCGGCCTAATGACCTTTTCGGCCTAATGACCTTTTCGGCCTAATGACCTTTTCGGCCTAATGACCTTTTCGGCCTAATGACCTTTTCGGCCTAATGACCTTTTCGGCCTAATGACCTTTTCGGCCTAATGACCTTTTCGGCCTAATGACCTTTTCGGCCTAATGACCTTTTCGGCCTAATGACCTTTTCGGCCTAATGACCTTTTCGGCCTAATGACCTTTTCGGCCTAATGACCTTTTCGGCCTAATGACCTTTTCGGCCTAATGACCTTTTCGGCCTAATGACCTTTTCGGCCTAATGACCTTTTCGGCCTAATGACCTTTTCGGCCTAATGACCTTTTCGGCCTAATGACCTTTTCGGCCTAATGACCTTTTCAGCCTAATGACCTTTTCGGCCTAATGACCAATTCGGCCAAGTAAACACTTTGATGTAATAATATTTTTCGGCCACACGACCTTTTTCCGGCCAAACGATATATCGGCCTGATGACCTCTTCGATCTAACAACTTTTTCGGCTTAATGGCCCTTTCGACCTAATAACGTGTTCGGCCTAACGGGCGAGTAGACCATAATAGACGATAATACTGTATATTTTGACGATTCTGCAAAGGGAGAGCATGAACTCTAATTAAGTCAAAAATAGAATCCATTTACGTAATGAATCCATTTACGTAATGGATCCATTTAAGTATGTATCCCCGATTCATTACTCAATGGAGGTTTGGGTGTAGACCTGTGCGCCGCCGCGCCACGCCGCCGCCGCCGACACTATTTGTCCCACGCCGACACCGACGTGTTTGTCACGCCGCCGATTTTCATTTTTCGCGCCGGTGATCAGTTCACGAACAAAATTAAGTTTACATAAAGTTGAGATAAAAAAAATCCCACGATCATTATCAGGAACTAGTTCAGGAGTTTCCTCAGAGATTTCTTCAGGATATCTTTCAGAATATCCTCTAGAATTCTAACAAGGGATTTCTTTTGACGTTCTGTAAGGATTGCTCAAGAAGATTCCTCTTGAATTTGTTCAAGAATCCCTCCTGAAATTCCTTCGGGGAATCCTCTTGAAATTATTTCGGGATGCCTCGTGAAAATTTTTCAGAGATTTTTCCAGGAGTTCTTTTAAGGATTGCTCCAGAAGTTCCGTCGGGATCTATCCAGGAGTTCGTTAAGGGATCTCCCCAATAGCTCCAGGAGGATTCAGGGATGCCTCCGGGTGTTCATTAGGAATTCCTTCAGAAGTTCCCTAAGCTATTTTAACAGGAGTAAGTTCAGGAATCCTTCCAGAAGTCCCTTCAAATATTCTTCAGGAGGATTCATAAATGCCACCTGGAGATCCATCAAGAATCCCGTGACAAGTTTCTTCAGAAGTCTTTAGAAATAAGTCCAGCCGTTCTTGGAGAGATTCTTTCTGAAATTCCTTTAGAAATTCCTACAGAAATTACTCCAGGAGTTCCATCAGAGATTCCTCCAGAAGTGGCAAGGATTCTTGCAGATGTTTCTTCAGAGATTCTTCCTGAATTTCTTCAGGGATTCCTACAGAAGTTCCTTCAGAAATCTCTACAGAAGTTCCTTCAGAGAATCTTATAGAAAGATCCAAGGATTTTTTTTCCTCCCCTGTTGGGGAAATTAAGCCACTGCGTCCAATAAGATGAACTTTTGTGGCTTAAGATCCAAGGATACCTCTAGGAGAATTCAAGGATTCCCCCAAAAAATTATTCAAGGATTTTTATAGGGTAAAAGCTCTAGACCTTGCAAACCCTCCCCCCCCCCCCTAAATCTACTCTGATCTTCGTCACTTCATACATAAAAATGGAGTTTATATGGAGGGGGCAAAGACTAAAGCAGTAGTGAGGTCTAGTGCTTTCACCCTTCCAAGATTCCTTCAGAATATCCTAAGGGGATTCCTCGAGAAGTTCCTTTAGGGATTCTTCCAGAAGTTAATCCTGGGATCGCTCCTGGGGTCTTTCAGATTGTAGATTGAGATCGCGATTTTTCCAGGAATACTCACGGATGCCTTCATAACATAAGAGATTTCTCCAGAACCTCATTCAGGAATTCCTTCAGAAAATCTTGAAAGAGTTCCTTCAATAATTTCCTTACGATTATAATCAGCCATATCTCAACGATATTTTTGAGGGATCTTTCATGGAGTTTCTACAAGAATTTCTCAAGGATTTCCTTCTGAAATTCTTCCAGGTTTTTTAGGGAATACCTTCCGAAAATCCTTCCCCCTACCCGGAAATGTCCGCTAAAAATTCTTCAAAGATTCCGCCTGGAAATCCTTTAGATATTCCTATCGGGATTCCTTCGTGTATTCCCCTGGAATCCCTGCAGGGATACTTGTAATTTCTTTGGAAATGCCTCCTAGATTTCTTTCAGAGGTTTCCTTGGACTTCCTTCAATGATTACTCCTGAAAATTCTCCGGGAATTCCTCCTGGAATTTCTTCGTTCCATAATAAATACAAAATTTACCATAAATAATTCGAAAAGTCCCAGTGAAGAAACAGGGGTGCAAGCAGTAATAAATAACAAAAGTTCCATAAACAAATAAAAAAATGCATAAATAAATCAAAAGTTTCCATAAATGATTGATTTTTGAGCAATTAAAAACGTCAAAAATGCAATGAATAAATCAATTGTTGCAATAAAAAAGCCATTTTTCCCACCACATAACTTCGAATTTTCCATAAATAAATTCAATTGTTCCATAATAAATTGGAAAATTCACAATAAAAAAACATCGAAAAAGCAATAAAAAATTTAAAAAATGCAATAAAAAATGACGAAATTACCCATGAAAAACAAATACAGGAAAGTGTGAGACAGTGAAATGCTGAATCGCCCTTATATGTCTGAGACGACTTAAAAGCCTGCGTAACTATGATTGCAATTTACCGAGCAATTGCTTGCTGTCCGAACTCGCTATCGCTCGTCGGACCTAAAAAAGGGATAACATCTATGTTTGCATTACACCGGGCAAATTCTTGGATCTGTGGTTTGCCTAGAACCGAGTCGATGCAGTTGCGGTGCATCGGATATCGGAAACTTCGGCGGCCTTCTGCCGCCTCAGTTCCTCTATCCTCTATGCGGCTTCGCCGCATGGTCCACATTTATTTTTGGCTCAAAATACATTTACGTGTATTGCTCATTTTTTGACATTTATTAATAATTTATGTTTTTATTTATGGCACTTTTCGAATTATTTATTGCTTCTTCGATATTTTTTTATTGTGAATTTTCTAATTTGTTATGGAAAATCGAATTTGTTTATGGAAAATTCGAAGTTTTTTGGTGGGAAAAATGGCTTTTTAAATTGCAACAGTTGAATTATTCATTGCATTTTTGACTTTTTTAATTGCTCAAAAATCAATTATTTATGGAAACTTTTGATTTATTTATGCATTTTTATATTTGTTTATGGATATTCTGTCATTTATTACTGCTTGCACCCCTGTTTCTTCACTGGCACTTTTGGAATTATTTATGAAAAATGATCACTTTCTTATGAGTCGTTTATATTTTAGCCATTTCTTCGCGAATTTTTCCTGGATTTTTTATGATGATTTCTCTTAGAATTCCTTCGGAGATTTCTCCTGGAATTACTTCGAGGATTTCTCATACAATTCCTCTAGGGATTTCTCTTGGACTTCATTTAGGGATTCCTCCTGGACTTCTTTCAGAGATTCCTTCTGGATTTTTTTTCCGAAGATTCCGCCTAGAATTCATTCTGAAATTTCTCCAGGAATACCTTCGGGTATTCCTCCTGGACATCCTTCATGGATTCCTGCTAAAATTATCTCTGAAGTTTCTCCTAATATTCTAGCGTGGTTTTCTTCTGAAACCTCTTCGGGGTTTCCTCTTGGAATTACTTTGATGATGCCTGTAAGATTTCCTTAGGAGATTCCTCCTGAATTTTCTTCAGGGATTCCTCATGAAATTCCTTTAGGATGCTCCTGGACTTCCTATGGAGATTCTTCTTGAAAATCCTTCGTGTATACCTTTTGGAAATCCTTCAGAGATTCCTCCCAGATTTCCTTCGGCAGTTCCACCTGGGATTCCCGCATGGATTTCTCATTCATTCGTGGAGTCCTCCTAGAATTCCTTAAGGAATTTCTTCTGGAATTCTTTTGGGGATTCCTTTTGGAATTCTTTCGGTGATTCTTCCTAGAATTTCTTCAGGATTTTTTCCTGGAACTCTTTCAGAGATTTCTTCCGCATACTTTTCATTGATTTATCCTAGAAATCCTTCGGGGATTCTTTCTCAAATTTGTTCGGAAAATCCCCCTGGATTTTTTTAGGATT
Organism: Aedes albopictus; assembly: GCF_035046485.1. Lineage (NCBI taxonomy): Eukaryota > Metazoa > Arthropoda > Insecta > Diptera > Culicidae > Aedes > Aedes albopictus. The sequence continues at coordinate 246,304,033 of NC_085138.1, forward strand.
CCTGCTGAAATTTCTTTGGGATTTGTGCTGGAATTCTGTCGAGGTTTCCTCTTGGAATTTCAGAGGGAACTCCCTTTGGAATTACTCCTCATATAACTCCAACGAGGACTCCTGCATATTTTTCGATGATTTCTTCTCGAATTCCGTCAAAAGTTCTTTCTGGAATTCTTTTGGGGATGCCTGCTGGACTTCCTTCATGAAATCCTTCTGGGATTTTCGCGGGGATTACTCTACTAGATATTACGTCGTGGATTCTTTCTGGAACTCCTTCGGGGTTTTCTCCTGATACTTTTTTCTAGAGATCCTTTGAGGATTTCTCTTTGATTTACTTTGAAGATTCCTCCTGGTCTTCCTGAGGGGTTTCCTCTTGAAAACCTTTTGATATTCCGCTTGGAATTGTATCGGAGATTCCTCCCGGAATCCCTTCGGTGGTGCTCCCTGGGATTCCTGCAGGGATTTCTGCTGTAATTTCTTGAAGGATTCCTTCTAAACTTTCTTCGAGGATTCCTGCTAAAATTCCTCCGGGGATTTCTCCTGATGTTTCGTCGAGGATTCCCTCTGGATTTCCTTCAGGATTTCCTCTTGGAATTTCTTTGGTGATTTATTTTCAAATTTCTTCGGAGATTTCTCCTAGAACTCCTGCGGGGCGATTCTTCCTAGAATTTTATCGAGAATTTCTCTTGGAATTCTATCGGGGATTCGTCTTGGAATTCTTTCTAGAGTTCGGGGATTCCTTCTAGAATTCCTTAGCGGGTTTCTCCTGATATTTCATCGAGGATTCCTTCTGGATTTCCTTCGGGGATTCCTGCTGGAATTCCTTATGGGATTCCTCCTGAAATTCCATTGAATATCCACGAGGAAATTCCTCGTGGTATTCTCTCAGGGATTTTTCCTGGAACTCCTTCGGAGATTTCTCCTGGATATTTTTCATTGATTCTTCCTAGAAATGCATAGGGGTTTCCTTCTCGAATTTTTTTGGAATTCCCACTGAAATTCCTTCAGAGATTACTCCTGGAATTCCTCCTGGAATTCTTGCTGTAATTTCCTTGGGATTCCTTCTTGAATTCATCCGAGGAATTCTTCTGGAATTTCTTTTGACGATTCGTCATGGATTTCCTTCGGAAATTCCTTGAAAACTCCAATCAGCGATTTCTTCAGAAGCTTCTGCAGGGATCTCTTTAAAAGAGATTCTCGAACCACCGGCGATTCTTGCAGAAGTTTCTTCAGAGTTTCATACAGCAGTTCCTGCATTAGTCCAGATTAGTCCAGAATTTTCTTCATGGATTCCTTCAGGAGTTTCTTTATGGCTCCTCTTGGAATTCCTTCTAAGATTTCTTTCTGAAACCATTCTGGATTACTTAGTGTAAATAGTGAGACCTTATTATCAAGTTTGATAGCTACTGAAGGTTCTGAAAAAAAACAAAAACGATAGCAAAATCGATATTTGATTGCCTTTGATTTGCAATGGAGTAATGCAACATGCATTACACTAAGGATACAGGTAATGTCACAATATGTATAATCACTGGTGGCATTGGTCATGAAAAAGCTCCGACTCCAAATTCTAGAGCGTAATAACAACTTCTTTGCTTTGCCAATGTTGACATTATGGTCAAATTTTGGTCACGCCGATTCACGCCGCCGCCGCCGCCGCCGAAAGCTGCCACTGGCGTGACGCCGATGACGCCGCCGCCGCCGCCGAACAAAATATAGTCGGCGCACAGGTCTATTTGGGTGTAATTTGTGCCAGTACAACTCGAATAATTGATTGATTTGTCTTTATTTAAGAGACACAACTCGAATAAAAACAGTTCGTCTACTGCTCTAATCGGTAAGAAATAGCAAAAAAAAAAATATTCCGTTTTGTTTTCGTAGAAAATGCGAAATTATGAGATGCATCCTTGACTGCACTGAAATCCCTGTTTCAACAATGAAGTGCATACATTTTTGCATAGCATGTTATTTAAAATATGAAAAAATAAGAACGGTCAAATTTCTCATTGGAATAACACCAGCCGGACTGATCAAGTTTGTAAGCGACAAGCGTACAGTGGAAAGGCATCCGATAAACAGATTTTCAACGATGAAAATGTACTGGGTCTTCTTGAACCGCTCTTTGTTGAGGTGATGGTGGATAAAGGATTCAACATCCAGCAGAAGCGTAGGTATCGATTACGGAATACAGGGGATACTCAAAATAACTGGGACAGGTAAAATTTACACTTTTCAAAAAATGTTCAACTCGCTGTAACTTTTCGAAAAGAGCATCAAATATTTTCAAATTTTTACTGTAAGTTCATCAACTAGTTGTATATCAGTGGCCAAAATTTGGAAAAGATTGGGCTATTCTACACGAAGCTATAAAGGTTCTAGAAAAAGGTATAATTATTCGATAGCCAACTTTGAGCTGTTATATTTCCGGATTCAATGAACCGAATGCAATGAAATTTTGATCATTTATAACTTATATAATGAGCTATAAAAAACTTTTGACTAAACTTAAAATTCGTACACGAAAGAAAATTATAACGATAAGATTATTTTTTCTAATATAACACCAATTTATCCAAAACTTCATCATCGTTTCAAAATTCGAGATAGTAATTATAGTTCATTTAAATTTCCTCTAATTGACTTGAATATATTTATGTTTCAAAGGAAATCAACCAAATAGCCGGCATCAAATTGAAAAAGTAATGGTATACATATGAAAAAAAGATAAATTTACTAAAAAACATAGAATAAATGAAATCGTTATAACCTTTTTTCTTATTAATAATTTCAAATTAAGTCAACTGTATTTCAAAGTTCATTATATAAATCATAAATGATCAAAATTTCATTGCATTCGGTTCATTGAATCCGGAGATATAACAGCTCAAAGTTGGCTATCGGATAATTATACCTTTTTCTAGAATCTTCACAACTTCGCGTAGAATGGCCCGATCTTTTCCAAATTTGAACCACTGATACACAACTAGTTGATGAACCCACAGTCAAAATTTGAGAATAATTGATGCCCTTTTTGAATAGTTACAGCAAGTTGAACATTTTTTAAAAAGTGAAAATTTTACCTGTCCCAGTTATTTTGAGTATCCCCTGTACGTCTGCACATTGCATCACTTCTGCGATCAGCACAACACACCGCTAAGGATGCTGTAATGAACGAGAGCATTGAAAAATCAAGGATTCATGTGGAAAGAGTATTCCAGCGAATAAAGTCATTTGGATTATTACAAGCCGTAATTGATGCCTCAGTTTTTGGGGATGATTGACTACATGCCGTCGTATGTGTGGGCTTTTCTTTAGTTCGTTCACAAATAGTATTCTGGATGATGGTGCTACAACGAAGCAGCCACTAGTAAAAATGTAAATTCGGACATCGCGGAGAGAATGCATAGTCAAAGCGTCACACGGGCAAAACCAGTGTAGAATTACCGCTGGAAAGATAGATGCAAATAAATTGGTGAGCCTATTTCATGCTATTGATCTGTTGTTTTTTATTCTTCAATCACTTAACCTAATTTACAGCTCTATTGTCCACTAGGGCACTGCCTGAGCGATTCCAATTGGAAGCTGTACATACATATTTCTAATTGTACTACATCGAACTGGTGGCCGTTGCGCTGCTTTCACTTTCTACCCTATCATGGTAGAATGATGAGCTCGAGGATGTTGAGTATGGCTGTTGGTTGTTCCTGTTTCCAGTCCGATTGGGGGTCCATTATGGGTTGCCTTTCGCCGATGTCCAAGTATCCGGGTTCGTTTGAGCCATGGGCACAGAAGAGGGTCAGTGTCAGCTGCTATCAGGGGGAAAGAGCAACTGACGGAAGTGCCGGGGCTGGGATCGAACCCATGACCATCTGCTTATGAAGCAAACGTGTAGCCACTACGCCACGGGCCCCGGCATTGATCAGTTGTTAAAATATATCTATCTATCTATATAAATAAAAACGGAATGGTGTTTGTATGTCACGAACTAGCACGAAGTGCTTTGATGTTATTATTATTGCGTGTATTTTCAAAAAAAAATATATTTTGTTCTGTCCGTCACTTCAAGTAACGGTTTTAACTTATAATTTCGAGTTCTTTTGTAAAGTTTTGCATTTAGAACATAGTATAGTTAGCAAGAAACCGCCTTATATACGAAATAATTTGAATGGTTCGTCATTTTCGATGTTATTAATCGAACAATCGAGATTTATGTCGACAATGCACAATCGAGATTATGACAGCAATGCAGAACATATTTCTTGGAATGTACCGTTCAAAATAAATGTAGATCATCGGACATCACATCATCCAACCCCTCCGAAAGATATGCCACTCTCGCACGCACTCGACTAGCCTTGGGTCAGCTCTTACAATCAGAGACAATAGGACAATGAGACTGCTTATAACAAGCCAAGCTAAAGCTTCGTAGAGGTGAAGTGCATGTGAAATTTCTCGGTGAAAGAGTGCATAATTGTGAAGATTTAAGTCCACAAACCAGATAGTGCATAACTTTTAGTGACAAGACTATTACGTCACATGCCACGTACGTGTCAATTGAATCAGCGAGTTATCGCCGTGTCAAACACCTGCTCGGTCTCTTTGCCTGTCCACGGTGATCCAATCTTCGATAAATCTTGAAAGCCCAAGTAACAATTATACTTTTGTGGCAATCCTAAAGTAATTTCTAAGATAGAATAGTAAAACTTAGCAATAAAGCTCTTTATTCTGCAAATCTGAGATAAAATAGGTATAAAACATCCATAAGACTAATCTGGCCCACTCTTCAGGAGATCTTCAAAGCTGCTTTTGAAGACTGCTTTGAAACCAGTTGTATTTATGTACATGCGCTGAAGATTGATTATAAGAACTTCATGAAACTATAACAAGAATATCTTGAGGCATGTTGATCTTTTAGCTGTCTTTCTCAAAAGTGTCAACAGTGCATAATAAATGAAATCTTTTACCTAAGCATTATGCAGATGCAAACAAGTTTTGTTTCATGGATGAAATAATAATTGAACTGCGAATCAATTTTCATCAAATTGAAATAGCTTAAACATTTAAATTGCCTGACAGATCAATGATGACAGGGAATCGAAATTTTCCGTGCCATACCCACTTTTTCGTTGATATGCCACCCAAAACATACGAAAATTACAAAGCGCCTAAAAAATAATATCAATCATTAATATACGAAGACATAAATTTCCTTTAAAAACAAAAGGCTACGCCACTTTTTCAATTCTTTCTAAGCATGGCTGCCGTTCCAAGCGAACAAAACGCCATCAATTTTTATTACCTTTAATCCAAACCCCCTCAAAACAATGATGGAACCAAGTCACCTTGCATGAACGCTACAGCCTTTATTGAAGATTGTTTTTACTAGTTATGATCTTAAGGCAGATTTGTTCGTCTTAAATGAAACTTATTCGTTTTATACAAGAGTAACAGCCTTTGACAATTGTTTGTTTACGTTTTCGATGCTAGAAAGTTGTCTCTGTACATTTCGCGGTGTTTCGCGTCAAGATGTGCCAATTCTATTTTGTTTCCCTATATTTTTGCTATTAATAATGAAGTGCAACTTACTACAAAATACACTATTTGGCATGAGCTTGAGCAGAGTCACAGTAAGTACCCATTTTATTTTCGATTCGCATAGCTATGGCCTGTGTGAGAAACTGGTTGAAGGCAGGACGACAGCAGCCAGCTACTCGCATTTTTGATTGGCCGTAAAATCATTATTTCGTTGACATGATTAGTTTTTAGCACAAGAATGGCTAAATTATCAGTGAGCAAACATGTTTATGTGTTTATTTTTGCATGAAAACGCGGTTTTTCTACCAATTTGTTACATTCATTATTTGGATTGAAAAATAGTTCGTTGTCTTATTTCGCATAGTTCTTGTTCCAGAGTAATGGCTCTAGCTCAAGAATAGAAGGCTTCAAGAAGTTTTTAAAGGAGGATTAGCCAGATGAAATGCACTTGAATAAACGAAGCATAAACTTTTAATAAAATATGTTGAGGTTATGTGTTGAAAATAACTTCAAATACACCTTAAAACTTATTATAAGATTTAATGCTCTTGTAAATTCGGTTGTTTTATGCGCGAATTTCAAAATTAACTTGAAGACAACTTAAAAACCGCAAACGAACGAAGATTGTTTTCTCTTGATAAAAACAACTATAAATGTTCCATGAATTGGTCATGCTGTGATAAAGCTTCCATAAAAATAATCAAATCTAAAAGGAATTGAAATTGTTACTTGGGAGGCCATCACTGTTCAGTGCTTCATCAGAGGTAGGTACCCCATGCATGCTTCGCTCTACGATAATGGAACCCATGGAAATAATAAATTGTATACAATAACCAGACCACCTGTTTGAAATCGAAGGATTCTTAAAGGCAACACTATAGAATAATTCAAATGCTCCCCCATTGTAGAGGCGCTAGGTGAGATAAAGGGAAAATCGTTTGTTTACATCAAAAGTTCAATTTTTTGTCTTCAAAATTAATTCATATTTTGCTCTATTTTTCCATTTGCAATGGCTTCCAATATCATCATCCTCTATGCCCACTGCCCACGCCGACAGACATTAAATTGGCCAGCAAACAAAAAATCTGGAAGATTGTCGACCGGAGGCATAGCAAAAGCTCCTTGTTTATAAGTAGGTAGGTACACTCCCGTTCAAAAGTTTGGGGTCACCCCCTCAAAAACATGTCATTTTTTTAGGCCCATATCTCCGCCAATTTGCGTCCGATTTCAAAACCCTAAATTTCATTCAAAAGATAATAAGTCAAAGAAATTTTGAACATGATTTAAAAGAAAGTTTTTCAAAAAATTTTGTATGTAAACTTAACCCAAAGTTGCCAAATTTTACAAAAAATGAATATAAACTTACGGCAGTGTCGCTGGAAGTTGAGTCGACCAAATTTTAAGATGAGAGCAGAAATATGACCCATTTTCTATTAGCTTTCCAGTGCTTTTTACAGAACTTAGCTAAAAAATCTAGAAAAAAAGTTATGAAGTAAATTAATCCTTGATGTCATCGACCAAAAGTTTGGGGTCACCCCTCAATATGATGTATCGGCCAAAAGTTTGGGGTCACTTTCGTAAAACATGGAAAAGTGATTTGGTGATATTGGTGACTTATTATCTTTTGAATGAAACCTAGGGTTTCGAAATCGGACGCAAATTGGCGGAGATATGGGCCTAAAAAAATGACATGTTTTTGAGGGGGTGACCCCAAACTTTTGAACGGGAGTGTACCTACCGGATCTAAGCACATCTGAAAGAGAATCAAATTTTTTTTTTCCAAAAAGTGCTCGTTCGGTTCTCTACGATACGGAATTCGATAAGAAAAAGAGAGAAAAGTGCACTTTGCCTATGCTAGGCTATGGCACTCTTTGACGGAGTCACTCTTTTCATAAGGTTCTCATACCTGCCACCAGAGAAAAAAGTGATCGTTAGCTTTCGAAAAGTAGGCCTATAGAAAAGCACCACTGTCGTGAAACGTAAATCAGTCCCATCTGCTTTTTGGGCAAAATTGAATTGATTGTCGTTTTCAGTATTTCTTCGGATGAATAAAAATATATAGTTTGTTCAGTAAAATTAAAAAACGTCGAACTAGTGTATCCTCTAGTACAAACACTAACACTGTTTTAGCCAGTTTTATATTTTTCACTGTTTCGTTTTCATGTTTGAAACAATGTGTGAAAGTTTCATGATGATCGCAGAAGTTTTTAATTCATCTCGATTTTTTGAAGTTTTACATAGAAATTGAATTTGAAAACTTCAGAGTCCTTTTTCTCAATGCCTACGTTTTACAGATGGAACTGACTTGCGATTCACGGCAGACCAAGGCCTTCAACAGAAGGCCTTTTATTTGTAGCCTAAACCATTCTGGAGTGCACAAGTTTTCGCTCACTACTCCTTAACCCACGAACCAGTATCAGCCATAGCGAGGTTGGCTGCTACATCCCAAGGAACACGGCTTGTTTCAAAGCCAGTAACAGCTACCTTAGTGCAATTTATTTGCTGTCCGTATTATAAGCGATAGAACACAATTGCTCTTTGAAACCCAAAAAGCGCATATTCTGAATCGTTATGCAACTTGAATTAGAGGGAATGATAAAAAAAATGGAAAAAAGATTTTGTCCAGACTCAAATCAAGGACACTACCCAGGTAAACATTAAGCATTTGAATAAGCCGTACAGCAGATTGTATTTAGGTTGAAGGATTCGTCATTGATTTAATCGTCATCATTGAAAATACGAAATGATTGCATTGAAAAAGTATTCACTGAATTTCATTCTTCACCCGCAATACGTAAATACTTTTTCACTACAAAAATGTCAGCTTTGAACGAGAAAACTGCTTTCAAATTTTCAATGGTGACGATTATGTCAATGACGAATCTTTCAACCTTAAGCATTTGAACTGCTTGCTGCCCTACATAAGCAGTTCGAATGCATAGCTGCCTTGAATCAGCATAAGCTATGCTATTCAAAAGCTTTCGGGTGTTAATAAGCATTTAAACTGCTTGAGATGATTTCGCTGGGAAGCAATCAGAATGCTTTTCAACTGCTCTACAAATGCAAAGAGCAAAGAGTATGGGAGATATGTTATGCATCTGATAGCACATGCTGCCTCTCTCTTACAGAGTCTATGCCTTTGTTGACAAATTTGAACAGCTTAGTTGCTTACTCGTTTTTCCCTCATTCATCCGGAGCAAACATTGCTGCAGCTGGTTTGGATTAGGAACATTGCCATCGAGAAATTACCCCACATAATTTTGTCGGAAAATGTGCACCAAATAGATGGATCTTCAGCGGATTTAAAATTATTCGAAAAAGGAAATCATAATTAATGAAAGAGGGATTGAAAACGCTTTACACACTATGATATTTTTCTTTGAAAACATATTTTGTGTGTCGGAACTGAAGATGTTTCCCAACCATTCTTTATATTGAGGATAAAATAAGCGCACGTCATCGTACCAACTGCAGCGTATCCTCGAGCGTGGAGCAGCAGCTTGAGCAAAAAAACATGATTGAATAAAAAAAAATACAAATCACCGGACTGTAAGTTCAAACTCCGTTAACACCAAAACAAGCAAAAAAGTACCACCTAAATCAGCTGGAGTGTGAAGAAAGCGGGATCATCGATAGAGCAAGAAGCAGACGTAAGTCTATTTTTGTTTTGTTTCGCTCGACAAGGCGTCACGCTTCTTTGACATTTTGATACGACGTTCCTGAAGGTGTTGCACTCAGACAGCCCGTTATTTTGCCAAAACTTGCTGTTGGGTAGCACTATACACGGAGACAACGAGAAACTCAAAAATAGGTATTTTTGAACTCAAAATTGAGTAAACACCTCGAACTGTAGAAAAAGGTTAATTTCGAATTTGTCACTAAGTAAATTTTACTCAACATGTGATTAAAAAATACTCAACAAAAAGTTTGACGCTTATTTAAATAAACGTATTTTTAAGTAAAACCCATTTTTGAGTAATATTTACCCACTATACCAGTTTGGTGCAGGTACTCAGTGGGTGAAAAATACCTATATTTGGGTACTTTTATTTCTCCGTGTAGGTGTATATACGGCCAATTTGCATTAAGGACATAGTTGCAGGGGTTTCAAAATGGTACCGTGTATGGCAGCCAGTCTCCCCCTTACAGCTCACTCCCCTCGTCACAGTCATCGAATAGCGTGGAGGCTGGCGAACAAATTCTCCAAATCTTTCTAGCTTACCTTGTAGAAATGCACTCAGGTTGCTACTTGTGGTAGACAACTATATTTCTCATCCGTCGGGAAGCACTACTTTTAATTTTTCACTTTATTTTCACAATTTCGAGCCAAAAAGTAGCACTCACTGCACTTTTTATCATCGGCAATACGTCGCCATTTTTTCTTAAATCATTTTTTATTAGTTATCCAAACAACATAGCACTGAGATACGTTGATCGATTATTTGAAACTATTCTTTCTTTCGCCTAACCACCCGTTTATCGTGAAAAACCGACGCGTTTTCCACTTTTTTGGCCGAAAACTCGAATCAATTTTAATCGCGGTTCGTTAGAACGGAAAAACGTACCGAGAAACTGGGTGATGTTGTTCAACGCAGGGTAAAATTGATAAAACCGCTGAACACGTTTATCGCGAAACAAGGCTGTGTTTTCGCCAAACATTGTAACTATTTTAAACATTAACATAAACTGCCAATGTGATTACAAAAATGTAAATAAAGCGGCGCACAATGAGATCAATTTTAACAATATTGGGCAAAACATGAATTCAAATCATTTTGAAAATGTTTTATAAGAACAAATTGTGTTGGTGAGCAGATTTAATAAATCACGTGGGTGCAAAAATGCAAAATTATAACTGCTTTTTAATATGGCTCATTTCTGCAGATTGTTTTTGCTTGTTTGACCAAGTTACACCTCACTGTGCGCCGTCCGATTTGGTTGTTTTGAGTGGGTGGTTGGGAGGGTGATTAGAGCGGGAGGCAAGCTTATTCTTGTGATCTCAAGCAACCTTCACCTTAAATTCCTTGTCATAAGGGCTACTATAATGAAGCAGGAATGCTATTATAAATGCTTACTGGTTACTTGGGTAGGAATATTGGCTACTCACCTTACATACTACGCTCTGTGAGAGAATTGCTGCTCAACACACCATAAAAGCTACTGACGTTACCAAATAAATCATTATCGTGATGAAGACCACGACGCACGGTGTGTTTATAGAGCAACTTTAAAACAAAAAAAAATAAGTAAGTCTGATTTTTTGCCATAGGAAATATAGGTATTCTTCTTAAATTTAAGGGTACAGTCGAAAAAATCTGTCGGGGGGCCTAGAGTAAAATTTTTTTGAAACTTTTTGCGTGAATATGACGAAGGATGGGATTATTAATTTTAACAAAATAACATTCACTTGCTTTCTAATTCGATTCACAAGCATTGAATCAAAAAACAATTTATGGAGATTTTCTTCATATGTATTTGTTCCCATATGCGAATAGGACTTCTGCGCCATCTATTCGTGAAGTGGCAGTCATCGACAACATCAACCGTCATCATTCGTCGATCAAGGCACAGGCAGGAGACAAACAATCTGGTTCATCTCACTCTATCCGGTCAACCATGTTTTGGATGGAGCGACCCATTATAAAAGCCGAAGAGGCTTCGGCTTCGCTCTCTTTTCCGACGACAACTCGACACCGTCACGATCGTTATCATCAGTGATCGCTACCACCCACCCGAGGTGAATTCTAATAATTTAAAATGTAACGAAGAAATTAGTAGTTTATCTATATATATAAAAATGCAGTGGCATACGTGGGACCGCGCATAACTTGCGAACGGGTGGTCCGATTTGAGTCGTCTAAGTTTTGTTCAGTTAGTTTTCACCCAAGGAAGGTTTATGAGGCCTAAAACATGGGAAAATGGGGAGTTTTTGAAAATCGGGTTTTCATACCTTTTGAACGGGGACTTGGTCTTGGATAGAAACTTGAAACGTCAAAAAACTCAGTAGGCAAGACAAAGTTTGCCGGGTACAGCTAGTTAAATATAGGGCACTGCATTGTTTTGATCTTGTATGGGATTTTGACGTTTCTTGGCCTTGTTGTTTACAGAGTTTCTCTAAGAGTGAAAGAGAAGGAGCGAAGTTCATGCAATGCCCTATAGAATAGTTAGAAGTAGAATTGATTAACCGAATAAAGTGTAGATGTTAGTGATATGAACTTACCTGTAATGTGAAGAATCCCTGAGTGCCTGAAAAGAAGAGAGAGAAGAAATAAACGTGATACTTACCTTACTCTATGAACTGTGTCTCCATTGTGCGGTGTGGTGATAAAGAATCGAGCACAGAAAAACGTTTCAAACTGAGTTAATCGAACAGTATTTTTCCTAAAACTATGCAGAACATTGTTAAAACCTAGCCATGATAGTTTGGTCACCAGAAAGCAGTAAACGAAACTCTCCATGGCGAGATTATAATTTGCATCCACAATGTGGTGATGTTGTCTTCATAGCACTCTTATATGTTATGTTTGCAAATGTGACACTTGAATTATTTGGATTACATTTAGATAAAACTACAACCTAAAAGTCTTACATACATTGTTTTATGATCGCATGACGGTGTATTGAGATAATTGCTAGTGATTGTTCTCTATCTTTGCTTGCTATGCTGATTTTCTACCTAAATCAAAGCATTACAATTTCCCAGTCATGCTCCACAGCTTACATCCAGTTTGTTAAACCTCATTAATAAGGATATTTAGCATAACATGTTAACGAACTATAAACCCTTATTTTCATTATAATTTGTCTTCAACATACTCCATAAGAGAACAGCCCACTGTAGTATGCTTGGGATATTTTTCATAATCATGGGACATAAAAATACTTAATAAAACAGGCCCACATGTGTTTGTTTACCAAATGATCATATCTCAATAAAGCCCTACAACACATTCACAGCTGGGATCAACTTAAATCGACAAGCAGAATACTATAAAGCATTTGAAAAATCTTTTCCAATTTGTTAGATTTTTTCTAGGAAGAGGAAGAACAGAAGAAATCTCTTTCCCCTCTTTTATCAAAGTATGCCTCTATTACGAATCATACAATAAACACAATAATCATGAGTGCTGAGCATGTCCGCCTTCCCTGAAAAGAAAACTATTTGAATGTTATTTAGGTATGCCAGAAAATCACTCGGATATTGGGAAACATCTCTGTTTTGAGGGAAAAACACAGAAACTACATTATCTTGGAATAAATGTTTACGGGCTCAGAATTAAATAGTACTTTACTTTATTCAACGAATCAAAACAAATAAACTTTATTGAAGACCCCATAATAAGATTGAAGATGTGGATATGAGTCTACATTAAACCACTGTCTTGAAGAACACAATACCGTGAGAAAAGTTGAGTTTTATGGGCAATATTCGATGAAGAACAACTTTACGGTACCTACTAGACATAGTTTCCGGAATATTCCACGATATTTGACATAGATTTTGGACCTAAACTTAAGTTTGTCTTTGAATTTAATAGCGATATGATGCTTATTGCTTATGCCACCATTAGGTAACAAATAACTGAAAATAAGTTCTAAAAGTATAGTTGAAAGAACGGAGTACTTATTAAAAAAATTTCTACCTTCAGCATGCTGCTCAGCATTAAGCCTAGGAAAAACAATTTGAAAAATTTTATTTAAATAGTCCTAATAGTCTTATCGATTTGCATATGATGTCTCAAAAAATATTTTATCTGTTATTTTAAACCTCCAAGCATGAGGAAGAGTGATTGATAATTGTTAAGGGTGTCGTTTGTTAGCAGAATATTTTCAACAAAAAGCTATATTATTCGAAAAATTATCAACCTGTTTTTTTTGTAAGCGGAATCATTGCGCCACGCTTAGGGGAGCCTAATGCTTGCAGTTTGATATTTAGGCAAGACTTTCAAATGAAAAAATGAACATATGAACACAAAACCACAAATAATTGATACTTCGGTGAAAAGCTACATAATGGCAGTGTGCGTGTTTTCCTATCATGTATCCATGTATGTTCAACATTTGAAAAACAAGTTTTCACAGTACCTCCAACATAACGACTCAAGATGCTTAGAATTAAATATTGTTCATGTATTATTATACATATAAAAATCATGGATATTTTTTGGCATTTTGCTACTTAGCTTAATATTTTAGAATGTGTCTGATAGTTTCGCAACTATACGAAAACCATTAAACATATTTAAATGAAATTTTCACACAGTTATCTACGTATACTAATTCAAAACGTCTGAAAATTTCATGGTTCCAACCTCAAAGACAAAAAAGTTGTGACTATTTGTAGAAGATGTAATAATTTACAATATGCACTTTTAACAGTTTTTGCCTGCAAAATCTAGACCCCCCGATGGATGATTTTCGCCCACCCACCATATTAAAGGGAATGGTCCAAAGTATCATTGGGCAAAATTTCAGGCTTACTTATTTTTTTGTTATAAAGTTATTGTACACAACACACCGTGCGACGTGTATTTCCATATAACTAGTGGACCATATCACCTACCAGAGGTGGCTCCTAGATCCACACCTTACCATACCCTACTAACCATCACTCCATCCCGTGACAACTGTGGGGAAGCTATGGATTCCACGGTTTATAGTAGCAACGGTTGTCAAACCAACATTCCTTCCGTTTCCCGATGACCTTAAGGACATGGCCAGCGCTGTTATTGACTTTAAATTGCTGAACTCTCGAATTGTGCACATTGAGAATGGTAAGCTAGTCCTAAGCTTTCACATTCATTGGTTCTCTGTGCAACTTCGATTGTTCTGGGTAATCACGGAGTATCAACCACGATGTGTACGGTTGTCTTTGCTTTGATTACTTTGCTTTTGAATATATAAAAAAAAACTACACTTGCCGAAACAGATGATACCTAGTGCGCAAAAGTGACATGATTTACAAAATTGCAGATAATCTTTGACATTTCTAATTATTCAATAGTTTCTGATAAAATGTTTCAGCTTTCGATTGGTGCAAACATTTTGAAAATCGAGTCAGGTAGTCGACATCCCATATGCGTTGCCATATTTTTCACTCCCTTTAATTTTTAGAAATTCCTGATCGTAGGGTGACGGGTGGTGGGTTTAATAAAATGTAATTATCTGTATCAGCTCTATTTGATCAAAACATTTAAAACCAAAATATTCTATTCTGTTGGTAGCGCTAGCAACACTGTGATGTTTCCAGTTATCAATCCAACTAGTCCCGTGATGATAACTGATATTGTTGGGACTCAAAAGTGTAACGAACCTTCAGACTCTTTCGAAATTTTCGTCGATTGCTTCCATTGACAATGTTGATTGCTATACGATAAGCACCGTAATCAGCAGACAGCTAACGTAAACATATTGGTAATTGTATATCTTCAGTCAATGATGATCATCACTGCGCGCGATACAAGTAGCTTATCGGAGTTATACTAATCGAAAGAAGGTGGTTCATTTAATTCCAAAAAGCCACTCACAGGTATTAGCCGTAATGCACTGCGAGTAGCTATCGCCGTACCGTATCAGTCCATCATGCAGATTGTACTAACAAGATAAGCGTCGTCATAATGTACAATGGTACGTTATCTAACGTTGTGTTTAGCCGCGTGACGGTTTCATGGACGGACAGAGTAAGGCGCGTCAGCCACGAGTGTTGCTGCTTTAATTTATTTTAATCCTCGTTTCTACTCATTAAGATTTCACACCGATCCCGGTAGTCCATTTCGAAAATGAAATCCTATGATGTACGGTAAACCCGGTTGGGTTGAAACATCATTTAAGCGAAATCCGAGATTCATTTTAATTATTATCGTTTTCCCACAACAGAAGCCCGGGTGGAGCACACATCGCACGCATCTGGGTGGTACAAATCATGCCAACCTACCACCTATGTGGGGACGTGGGGTAGTCAGTCGTGCGTTTATCGGGTAAAAGAGAGATATGGACGAACCAGTGCATTCCAGGTGCGCGGCGCTGAGCAATGAGCAACGAGGTCTAATTAAGAAGAGATCATACATAAACACAGCACGGCAGCTGATGCCGTTTTCATCGGGACGCGTGCCGTTGCGTTTATATAATAATTAATTCATTTGTATTTTAGTTATGTGTGACTCTACGATATCGAATTGTTTGCTAGATGAGTGCAATACCGTGCAATGATTGGTTTTCCGAGCGCGTAATAAGCACATCATGGAAAAATGTTTGTTCGGATCTATCAAACAACGCCGGAAGCACTAATGATAATAAAGGTGCATTTTATGCTCAGCTAGAACGCGTGTACACGTCCACCAAGTGACGAACCGAGTACAACAGAGTTTTTGGAGTAGGTACTAATAAATTTCAGTGACAGTGTTATACAGGTTTGAGTTTAGACAACCAACAAGAAAGATTACGAACTGATTGAACGGCAACGAGTTTTAGCCCTGAACAACGGACAAGAATTGGAACCTGGAATTTATTAACCCTAGCCCAGCAGAATAAACGGGTACAACTAGCCAACGAGGCATGCCGTATGACGCTTGAGATCCTTGGACTGAGCGAAGTCCGTTAGCCGAACCTTGGAGAACACAGATTGGTGTCGGGTCAAACTCTGCAATACTCTGGCCTACAAGGTGAACATGGTCCTCGCTGTAGGAATAGTAGTCAATACTGCTCGCCTTTTTTGGAGACCCTGATTCGCTTCGAAGGAAGTACTAAATCGAGTACTAAAATTCATTCGCATGCACTGATGCACTGAAACGAATAATCAATCACTATTTGCTATAAAGATATTGCACAGACAAACAGACGTAACACCTTGAACGATTTTCATGGAAATCCATCGCCCAGCTCACACTACCTTCACCTGGTGGAAAAGTTGCACGAATCACTGTGTTGTGCAATATCGTCAACAGAAGGCGCTAGTGTGAAACGTCAAACGCATAGAAAAACGATGCGAGCGCCTCTGGTTGTGAAAGCCACAACTATGAAAATTTAAAATGATCGTTAAAAGCGTGGTCGATGGAAATTTCGCAAGTGTTACGTCTGTTTGTCTGTATTACTCAATTTTATTTTCCTTGCACTGAAAACAATATACACTAAAATTATTTCCAATCCCATATTCAATTTATAACCCCTAGACGATTGCAACGCCGCTACAGTGGTGGGTTTTGAAACTAAATTCATAAAAACATAGCCGAAGTTTAGTACTCCCGTAGATTGGGTTCGGATTGTACTGCCTTTTTGATGGTTCTTGTCTTCGCTAGAAATTGTGCTTCAAGATTTTTTTAAAATCCTGTTGCACAACATCGTATGATAATTTTTGCTCCAATCACAGCAGGGCATGTTGGAATTAATATTTCGGGTCGGTTTACGACGTGGAGAAGAATGGGTCCACATATCTGATTTGATGAAGACTAGGTGATTACTGTGAGAGCTGTGCGGATCGTAAAATTTAGTGCCGAAGAAGTTATAATACCAGAGTAAGACTAGCATAATACTGTGCTATAGTTAGCTAAAAGTACTGTCTTCAGAAGTTTGCAAGGCGCAAACAAATAGCGTGAAAACACTTGAGGTCAAACTTTATCAAGGAAAAGTTGGCTACATAAAAAGTATTACGACATAACTAAAAGTCAGCTGCCGATTTTAAGCCAGTTAGGCTTCCAACAGATTAGGCCACACTCCGGTCGGCTTCCTTTTCGTAACGCTCAGGAAGGCGTTCGCTGCGTGGTACTTCGAGTAGCTCTTTGAGGACGATCAAGTCGAAGCTAGGTCCACGCGTGCATCCCTGGTACCAAGAAACGACGGTGGCAACTCCAGACAGCGTGAACGGCTCACCAGACCAGGTTAAGAAGCAGAATATCAGGTTAGTTCGTAGAAGTTAGGCCATTGTGGACGAAACGTGCACGTTAGGGTAGTAGGGCATACGATGTTGGAGAATAAACTACGTCATAAAGTTTATATCTCTTTTACGAATTTCGTCATGCGGTGGGATGATCAGTGGAAGATTTAGCTTGTCATCAAATTGAGCTCCGAATCTCGTTTCCTCGTTTTGGGTTTTGCCATTAAGTTTGGTAGTTCTTACCTGACCTGCCCTGAAAGGACTAGCCGGGTACGGTAACTAAACACGACCTTTCGCAGTCCGCTTAAGCGGAAGGTTATTCGAAAGGGTAGATCGCTGATGAACTGTCCGATTTTGCGGTCATAGTCTGAACAAAAGGCCGTAAGAACATATATGGTTTAGTGAATTTTACCCACTGTTTGTACTATTTCCGCCGTGCAATCGGCAAACTGTTACAAATTGTGACTACTATTCCTACACTCGCCACCATAGAGTTGGTTTCCTGCTCAGCAATCACGCCCACGCTGCGATCAGGAAGAGGGAACCTATTAATGAGAGGATAATTGAAGCTATATTCAGAACACGGGTTCAAAACCTTACTCATGGGCGGCTTCAATGTGATGGTTGGTTTCAACAGCTCAGGCTATGAAAATGTCATGGGCGCTCTTTCTAACATGGATTTCCCATGATCGCGTCACGGAAAATCAAATAAACCACATCTGCATCAGCTGAAAATGGAGACAGAGCCTTTTTGTTGTGCTGAACAAACGTAGCGCCGATATTGCGTCCGATCATCATCTCCTAATAAGCGAGATCCGGCTGCGCATTGCTCGGATCCATCAACAGGAGAAGAAAATCGGGCAACGCTTCAACACACGCCGACTGGAAGACGCGGCGGTGAAAAGGTTCATCGTCGAGGAGCTAGAGAACCGTGTTGCGGATATTCCGCAAGGTGGAAGCGTAGAAGATCAATGGAGCCCTATCAGGAACACCTTCATCGCCATCGGCGAGAATAATTAGATTATGATGAAACTTGGCGTGTTAGTGGAATACCCGTAAGTGAAATGAAAATCGGGTTGACTGCTGTTCCTTTTAGTTCCACTAAGAATTTACATCCTTTGACATCCTTCGACGTATTTCGACCTCAACTGTAAGGTCGTCTTCAGAGAATAATTTGTCGGCGTCGGTGGTGTAGTGGTAAGCGTGGTTGCTTCTCACCCCAGTCGGTCAGGTTTCAATTCCCGTCGACGACAATGGGATTTTCTGAGACATAAAATCCGTGATCACGTCTTCCCTCGGATAGGAAGTAAAGCCGTAGGTCCCGGCCCATGTGTTGATGGGTTCGATATGTAGGGTCCTCAGGTGTGGTGGCTGTCTCCCTGGGGCGTCGGAATTTAAGGCTTAGCTCCTAGACCCAGCCGACGTAAAACACAACTGGCGCCGAACGGTGCTAGTTGGCTAGAGAAAAGAAGAAGAAGAGAATAATTTGGGTGTGCTACGCACCCGGAGGAAGCAGTGGATCACAGGTACCTGGCGGAAGATAGTTGAGCGAAGGAACGCTAAACCCGCGATCCATCAAGTGAAAACCAGGGGACTGTTATGGTCTTCTTATTTTCTTACCCAGCATTAAAACTGTGCTGCTGTGTTAAAAGATAGGTTGTCAGCTTGAGCCGTACGCTTGAGCCGCAGTTATGTTGGCTACGAAAACATTGCATTGGTGGGATAGAGATGCCACTTCCTTGGTGAAAACACGAGGAGCCAAACCCACAGCCCGTCAGCGCTATTCGGCTCTCGAGAAGTAAGTGAAACGCTCATGTAGACGGGACAAACGAGCGTGACTACCGAAGTAACACACTTGTCACATAAGAGTCACTGCGGCGCAAGTTTTTGTTGAGCAGAAGTCACTGTGACTTACTTCTATCCAGTAAGTAAGGTACCCCGGGGCAAGTGGGACCTAAAAAAATGCTAATTTGGTTTTGTCATGCCAAAAATTTCAGAACAAATTTTTTTTAATAATTCCAATGAACCCAAAAGATGTTGTTGGTATATTTGTACTTATTAACGTGCATTAAAACTGTTTCAAAATTTTAAAATTCCATTTATTATGCATATAATGAAAAGTGTAGCAAATCTTCATTTACTGCGTTTCACGGGGCAAGTAGGACCTATCCAGAGTTTTTGTTCAAAGGGCTTAATTTAAGATGCAACAAATAAGGTAACATAAATCATAAATCTCTTATATGAATGACTATCTTTAGAGATTAAAATAAGAAGAGTTTTATGGTATCGTGCATAAATTACGTAACACATCAAAAATCGCTGGGGAAAAAATACTTGAGTCAACTCTAGCAGCTCATGCAAAATAAATTGATTTTTTATACAAAAAGCGCCGTAAAGTGAAGAGACAAAAGATTTTGAAACTTGGTCTCTATATTATATAGTTGATGAATCTCGCCAAAAGTAAATCTGGGGTTTCGAGATTTTCAGTAATATCTTCTCCCTTACATGATCTTACGATCATTAAATAATGATTTTTTTTAATCATGAATTTTGAAAAGGTCATTTCCCTATTTTAAATTTTTATGAACAGTTTCTGAATGCTCAAATGAATTCATTATGCAGCGTTCAGTGAAAAAATAATGGAAGATATTTAGAGAAAAACATAAAAATACATGCTTTTGATTTTTTTTGTTTTACGCAAGGTTTTACCATTTTTAACAAGAATTTCATCATCTAAATAGAGGGAAATTCAATAGTAGATTACTTAACGCGTCAACTTTTATTGACTTTCGTGCTAATTTCATCTTAGGCTAGACAAGGCGAGATGAACCCATAAAACTGTGTTTGTTTATTCTCATGGGTCCCACTTACCCCAGATAGCGAAATGCACTGGAGCAAGTGAGAGCAGTAAACTAAAGATAATAAATAAAAATAAAATACAGCTTTTTCGCTTGAAATCATTTGCAAGAACTCCAAATACTATCCTGAAACCGAAAAAGTATTTGTATAATGACAAATCTATTTTTAAATGACGAATGTAGTAGAGCACGTCAATCTCACCTAGTGAATTGAAAATTACATATGAACAACAATAACGTATATGGTCTCTTTATGGTTGAAACAATAACATTTTTTGTATTCAAAGTATCCGTAGGTGTGATACCTATGTTTTCCATGAAGAATGTTAGTCTTGAAAATAAATAATAATAAAAATACTAGCTATAGGTCTCACTTGCCCCCGATTCTCACTTGCCCCGGGGTACCTTATTTATTTTTTGGAAGTAAGTCACAGGCACGGTAAAGAATTGGGTAGAGTAAGGTGGGGCAAAAGTTCGACCTTAGTTGAAAATTCAACTTTTTTCAAGAAATCGAAGCATATAAAAATAAAAGAATACCGTGTGGTGATTCTACCATCCATGAGCTAAAATTTTGCTGAACAAGGTAACGCCAAATGTCTTTTCAATTTTGAGTTACAAAACTTTTTGTATGTGTATGTCTAATTCGAACTCTTGCCCCACCACTGGGGCAAAAGTTCGAATCTAGTGTTTGTAGAATTTCGCTAACCATTGCACACTATTTCGACACTTTGGTAATCTGAATACCTAAAACCAATTAATATTTGATGTTGTAGCTGAAATACACTTTAAAGTTCGATCTGGATTTTACCCAAATCAGGGTTAAATTTACTACACCAAAAATTAGTAGTTTTCCGCCAAATTAAGATGAAACAACTTTTTTTCAACTTTGATCGAATTTTATCACTAGTTCCATCATTTTTAGAGATAATATGTACATTTTGCAGAATTTTAGGTTTTTACCTAAAGTTGCTGCATGACTCGAACTTTTGCCCCACTATGTGTAAAATATGATTTCCAAATCTTTTTTGCAAAAAGTTATACATGCTAAAGCATCTTCAAAATATACCTAGTTACGCCCCAAAATAAAATATCGAATTCAATTTCATTACAATTCCATTCCATGCGTTGGAAAGACCATCACATATTACAATTTTTTGATCAAAAACGAACATTTTGTCATCACGGTCGAGCCCCTCCTGCCAGCGACCAGCAGCCATCCCGGTCCCGTGTATGAGTATGGAGAGGGGGTCTTCTAAACCGTACAAGCAGGCAAGTACAAATGCAATCCGAACAATATCCTTCCAATTGAGTTCACTGTTTCCAGAGGTCCATCGTCAACCGTTTCTAGCTCCGGTTTGAGCCAACGATCCCATCGAACCCACACGCCGTCTTCAGCCAACCTGCCCACAACACAACCTTCTTCACCGGGATGCACGCCTGTTAGCCTCATGGGAGCCCCTAAACCCCTCGTCGCAGTCGAGCCCATCCTGCCAGCGACCCGCAGCCATCCCGGTCCTGCGTACGAGTGTGGTGAGGGGGCTTTCCAACCCATCCAAACAGGCAAGTACGAACGCATTTCAAACAGCTTCCCTCCCATTGAGTTCGCTGTTTTCAGCGGTCCACCGTCTACTGTTGCTTGTTTCGGTTCGAGCCAACGACGACCACCTGCCCAAAACATTCAACCGACCACCGGGATTGCAAGCCTGCAAGCCTCATGGAAGCCTCCAACTCTCTAAAATAAAAGCTCTCATTTTTGCAAAATATCAATATTTTTCGGTATATGAAGGTGGTTTATAAACCCAGTGAGGTTGCCATGTCGAAATTATTGCAAAATACATGCTCATGTGAGCGTACGAGCAATTTAAAAAAAATGTGTGTTTCCAACACAGTCATGTGCGGCATGGATGTTTACTAAAAATGTGCAGGCCGAACACATTTTTGAGCGTACCAGCAGCCATCCCGGTCCCGTGTATGAGTATGGAGAGGGGGTCTTCCGAACCTTCCAAGCAGGCAAGTACAAATGCAATCCGAACAACTTCCTTCCAATTGAGTTCGATGTTTCCAGAGGTACGACGTCATCCGTTTCTAATTCCGATTTGAACCAACGTTCCCATCGATATCACATGCCGACTACAGCTAACCTACCCACAACACGACCTTCACCACCGGGATGCACGCCTGTTAGCCCCATGGAAGCCCCTAAGCCCCTCGTCGCAGTCGAGCCCTTCCTGCCAGCGACCCGCAGCCATCCCGGTCCTGCGTACGAGTGTGGTGAGGGGGCTTTCCAACCCGTCCCCGCAGGCAAGTATTCGTGCATTGAGAACATTAGCGTCCCGTTAATTTCTACCGATTCCAGCGACACGAATCACCGCAGCGACCGCGACGTTCCTGCCTCACTATCGGCAGCTCCATCAGCTATGCCAGGATCAGGTTTGTCACTGTACTACCAGAATGTTCGAGGGATGCGCACTAAAATCGCTCGTCTTCGTCTGCTGTTGACCAGTTGCGATTACGATGTGCTTGTGCTCACCGAAACCTGGCTCCATGATGACATCTGTAGTGCAGAACTTGCTACCAATTACACGTTCTTCCGATGCGACCGCAGCACAGCAAGCAGCCAACATACACGAGGTGGTGGTGTTCTGATCGCTGTGAAGGATCCCCTCCGCTGTGAAGTGTTCCCATTGCCCAACTGCGAACAACTTGAGCAAGTTGCCGTTCGTATCAGGTTAGGTCGCCAATCGCTTTACATCGTTACTATTTATATCCCCCCTAAGTCAACCGTTGATCTGTACTCTGCCTATGCAAACGCAGTGCAGCATCTCGTAAATAGTGCATCGGCGAAAGATATTGTTGTGTCGTTAGGTGATTTCAATCTTCCAAAGTAACATTGGCAGTGGGATGACGAGCTGAACCGGTTTATTCCCTCGAACGTTTCATCGGAGCAGGAACAGTCTCTCGTCGAATCCTTGTTCTCTATCGGTATGCGGCAAATCAACAGCATCGGAGACATCAATAGACGACTCCTCGATCTGGTCTTCGTTAATCTGCCTGAGCTCCTTGATCTAGTTGAACCTCCCGTGCCTCTTTTACCCATTGACGATCACCACGCGCCCTTCGTTTTACTTATTGACGTGAGCGAAACTGTTCCAGCCATGCTTGAAGAGGATATTGACAGTACCGGCTATGATTTCAACAGGTGTGATTTTGATCAATTGAAATCAGCTTTCAGGGAGGCTGATTGGAGCTTTCTCACGCAGTGCGGAACGATTGATGCATTATCTACCGCATTTTACGACAGGATGTTCGAGATTTTCAACGAACACGTACCACACAAACGACGACGTTCGCTTCATTCAGCTTACAACAAACCTTGGTGGACTGCTGAGTTGTGGAATTTTCGTAACTTACTGAGGAAGGCTCGTAAACGATTCTTCCTCTCTAAATCGGAAGCCGATCGAATCGGTCTTGGAGAAGCTGAGTCAACCTACAAATCTCTTCTGCAATCTACCTACAACGGTTACATATCAGGGATTCAAGCCAGCGTCAAGCAGGACCCTAATCGCTTCTGGGATTTCGTGAAATCACTGAAATCCTCGGCTCGCGTCCCTTGCAACATTAGCTACAGCGAAAACCGGGCTAGTTGTAATGGTGAAGCCGCTAACCTTTTCGCCGAATTCTTCGAGAATGTTTTCTGCAAATCGTCTCCCGTACCTCGCCAAGACTGTTTTTCGCATATCCCTTCGTACAATATCAACTTTCCAGTTATCCAGTTTTCTCCGGAAGATGTGCTCAATGTTATTTGTACCCTAGACTCCAAGAAAGGATCCGGAACGGACGGCATACCACCACTGCTTCTAAAAAAGTGCGCAGCTGAACTCGTAATCCCTATAACACTTCTCTTCAATCGATCGCTTAGTGAAAGGACATTCCCTTCCGCTTGGAAAATTGCAACCATCGTTCCCATTCACAAATCAGGAAATGTGAACCAAGTTGAGAACTATCGTGGTGTATCCATTCTATGTTGCTTGAGCAAAGTTTTTGAAAAGCTGATGCATAATGTTCTCTACACTGTTGCCGCGCCTTTAATCTCCGAAAATCAACACGGTTTCATGAAACGCCACTCAACGTCAACTAACCTGATGTGCTGCGTTCCTTCACTGATTAACGAAATGGAAGCTGGAAGACAAGTGGACGCAGTGTACGTCGACTTTGCAAAAGCATTCGATACGGTGCCTCATATTTTGATAATCGAAAAACTCAAACACATCGGCTATCCTGACTGGCTTTCGGAATGGGTCTTTTCGTATCTCACCGGTCGTTCGGCACACGTAGTTGTCAACTCTGCAAGGTCCCGTCAACTTTACATTACATCCGGAGTTCCTCAAGGCAGCGTGTTGGGTCCACTGTTATTTAACATATTTATAAACTATTTGTGCTTACTCCTTTCATCGTTCAAACTTTCGTTTGCCGACGACCTCAAATTCTATCGCGTAATATGTTCGCCGGCCGATTGCGACGCTTTGCAAGAGGACATCAATGCCTTATTGGTCTGGTGTAGCGACAATGGTATGCGTGTCAATTACGCAAAATGTAAAGTCATATCCTTCACTCGCGCAAACAATCCCGTTCGTCACCAGTACAGCATAGAATCTGCAAACCTGGAGCGTGTTACCTCTATCTGTGATTTGGGAGTTACTCTTGATGCTATGTTACGGTTCAATGAGCACGTGCGAATTACTACCGCTAAAGCCTTCTCAGTTCTAGGGCTAATCCGGCGTCATGCCTCTGAGTTCACTGATATCTACGCCTTAAAAACACTCTATTGCAGTTTAGTGCGAACAAGAGTGCGAAGCATCCTAGAGTATGCTGCCCCTGTCTGGTCTCCTTATTACGCCGCACCGACACTATCCATTGAACGCGTGCAGAAAAAAAATCATTCGTTTTGCACGCTTACTCCTTTGGAATGACCCGAACAATCTCCCTGACTACTCAGATCGTTCCCAGGCAACCAGCAATCGTATAAGATGTTGCATAAGATGATAAAGTGGAGGCAATATGCGTGCATGCCTCCATTTAGGCGCATGTAAAATGTACGCATATCGCCTCCACTTTAACATCTTTTGCAACATCTTATACGATCACTGGTTGACTGGGTTGTAATTTGATTAGCTTGGAACTGCTGTCGGTTAGGCGTGTAGAGTTGCAACGTCTTCTTGTCTTTGACATTCTAACCGGTACCATTGATTGTCCTACTCTTCTAGAACAAATTCCTTTTTACGTTCCTCCGCGGCAACTTCGACATGTCCCCATGTTCGTTGTCCCTTTCCACCACTCTAATTATGGTTATAATAATCCAATTGTTTCTTGTATTCGCGCATTCAATGTTGTTTCTGAAGAATTTGACTTCGATATGTCCAAAACTGTTTTTAAAAATCGAATAAGAAGAATTGTTTAGTTTTAAGTAATTGTAAATTAGTATTAAGTAGTTCAGTCTGTACGATTTTTTTTTTCGAAGACGGTGAATAATAATAATAATAATAATAATAATAATAATAATAATAATAAATTTTCGAAAAATTGATCAATTTTCATAATTTTTGGAGTGAAAGACTCTTTTTCAAAAAGGCTTCGAACGACTTTGACACCCGAAAGAAATAATTTGAATTGAGCTCAAAAACTTCAAAAGAAACTCTTGCCCCACTCGAACTTTTGCCCCACTTTACTCTATGCTGCGCAATTCAGATCCCATTGTAATCCACTAGCCTCTACCAAGCAACTCCAATCCCTACCTCCTCGTGGTACTGGCCGAAAACTATGAGCAACCTTAGGGAAGATCGGGTAACCAACCCCGGTTAGAACTTTGGTCGTAAGCTGACAGGGAAGGGGGGGTTTGCTTAGGTAAACCTGAGCGTCTGTTTTCCGGGAGGAGCGATTCACAACAGCGTCTGATCACCATGCTGGGGCGGCTGTTCAACGTCCGAGTGCCAGGGAAGTACGGTAAGCTCAACTGTGCACTATGGTCCTCCGGAAAGTAGGGGGTTGGTGTCAGGCCCTACGAGCCAGCCGAAAAAAAGACCATTGTAACGGAAAATCAGCAACAGAATAATACGAACCGAGACCAACGGCAGTGACCCCAGCGAACAAAAAGGACTTGCGATTGGAAACTCGGTGCGTGGAAATGCGGTTCGGTATCGTAGCACTGCAGGGGGTGTGTTGGACAGGATCCATGGTGCGAACGTTCAAAGGAGGTAATCATACCATCTACCAGAGCTGCGGAAACACACGTGAGCTGGGAAAAGCTTCCATCGTGATGGGTGATATGCAGAGGCGCTTGATCGGTTGGTGGCCGATCGACGAAAGAATGTGCAGATTGAGGATCAAGGGCCGATTCTTCAACTTCAGCATAATAAACGTGCACAGCCCACACTCCGGAAGCACTAAAGATGACAAGGACGCATTCTACGCGCAGCTCGAACGCGAGTACGATCGCTGCCCATGCCACGACGTCAAGATCATCATGGGAGATTTAAACGCTCAGGTAGGCCAGGAGGAGGAATTCAGACCGACGATTGGTAACTTCAGCGCCCACCAGCAGACGAGCGAAAACGGCCTACGACTCATTGATTTCGCCGCTTCCAAAAATAGGCACCTTTTTCCAACACAGCCTCCCTTATCGTTACGCCTGGAGATCACCACAGCAGACAGAATCTCAAATCGACCACGTGCTGATTGACGGACGGCACTTCTCCGACAATATCGACGTCAGGACCTATCGAGGCGCCAACATCGACTCCGACCACTATCTGGTGATGGTCAAACTGCGCCCAAAACTCTCCGTCATCAACAATGTACGGTACCGGCGACCGCCACGACTGAAACAACCGGGTGTCGCCTCAGCATACGCGCAGAAACTTGAGGCCGCGTTGCCGACCGAGGGCGTGTTCGATGAGGCCCCTTTAGAGGACTGCTGGAGAACATTGAAAGCAGCCATCAACGACGCAGCCGAGAGCACCATCGGATACGTGGAACGGAACCGACGGAACGAATGGTTCGATGAAGAGTGCAGAACGGTTTTGGAGGAGAAGAACGCAGCGAGGGCGGTAATGCTGCAGCAATGGACCCGACAGAACGTAGAACGTTACAAACAGAAGCGGAAACAGCAGACCCGCCTCTTTCGGGAGAAGAAGCGCCGCCTGAAAGATGCGGAGTGCGAGGAAATGGAACTGCTGTGCCGTTCCCAAGAAACATGGAAGTTCTATCTGAAGCTCAATGCATCCCGCAACGGCTTTGTGCCGCGAACCGAAATATACAGGGATAGAGATGGAGGCCTCTTGACGGACGGCCGTGAGGTGAACGAAAGGTGGAAGCAGCACTTCGATCAGCACCTTAATGGCGTGGAGAACGTAGGCACGGAAGACCACGGCAACGGAAGAAACGACGACGACAATACAGCGGAGGACAGAAATGAACCAACTCCCATGCTAAGGGAAATTAAGGATGCCATACCGGCTCAAAACCAACAAAGCAGCTGGTAAGGATGGTATCGCAGCTGAACTCATCAAGATGGGCCCAGAAAAGTTGGCCACCTGTCTGCATCGGCTGACAGCTACCGGAGGAGTGGAAGGAAGGGGTAATCTGCCCCATTCACAAGAAAGGCAACCATTTGGAATGTGAGAACTTCAGGGCGATCGCTATTTTGAATGCGGCCTTCAAAGTGCTATCCCAGATCATCTTCCGTCGTCTGTCACCTAAAACGAATGAGTTAGTGGGAAGTTGTCAAGCCGGCTTCATCGACGGCCGATCGACAACGGACCAGATCTTCACCGTACGGAAAATCCTCCAGAAATGCCGTGAATACCAGGTCCCATCACCTGTTCATTGACTTCAAAGCGTCATACGACAGTATCGACCACGCAACGCTATGGGGAATCATGGATGAAAACGGCTATTCTGGGAAGCTTACCAGACTGATAAGAGCAATGATGGACGGTGTGCAGAACAGCGTAAGGATTTCTGGTGAACTATCCAGGTCATTCGAATCTCGCCGGGGACTGCGACAAGGTGACGAACTCTCATGCCTACTCTTCAACATCATTTTGGTCCCACACATTCGGTTAGTTCAAGATGGCGTGGAGCGCAGAGAGCACGATGGGCGGACCAGGATGGAGAACGGCAGCTACGAACCTTGTTTTATGCACAAATATTGTTGATTCAGTTTTTTGTTGAATTTGATTTAATTAATTTAGTATTGAAATGAATAAATTTTGTCCGGATTTAGATTTGAACGGTTTTTAGGAACTGTAGAACCCTGTGCCGTCATTCTTCGTAAATGTTATTTTTCAGATTTTTTACATTTTTTAAATTCTGCGGCTAGAGAGTTTCATACTCTCGACTAGCTGACTCGATGGCTGAACTCGATACGACACCGAAATAATACCACATTAGACAGCGCCATCGAATCACGATTAAACCTGGTAAATATGATCTGCAGCAGCGTTTTTTTTTTTCATTCCACTGAGCGCGGTCACATTCCAGTTCTCAAAGTCTAATTTATTCATGCATTGTGGCACAGTGACATTATCTGGCCGCCATAGGCTAAGTGAGACATACTGGCACACTGAGTGCAGCTGGACTGAATCCGAGATATATGCCGTCCGAGGTGCGTTAGTTTCCGCATTTATGCGGCTTTGCTCTGACCAGGGCGATGGGAAAGCAAATCACCACCGGCAGCCAGATGAAAGCGCGTCTAATAAGCATCGTCGGTTTCCTGCACAACAAAATAAATGTGATTTTTTTAGAATAAGCGTTTGAAAACTGAGAAACTCGAATAACATTCTGAAAGTTCACTCATCATTTGACAAAAGTAAACGAATTTTGCTTGTTGTATCTTGGAGAGAGCCTGAAGGGCTCTCTGTTTGAAGAATTTTGGATGACTATTTTTCAACAGCTATTGAAAAAAATGACTGATTTTGAGTTGTGCTTCTATTGCACAAAATTAGTAAAAATTCCAAAAGCCAGCGTTTCTCATCCATTTTCGGAACGGGTCTTTGTGAGATGAAACTTCTCGTCACATACATTTTTTCGAAATAGCATTCATCATATTAAATTTTCTACTCAAAACACGACAAAGTATGTCATTTTTGTGTCCACATTATTCAATTCAAATTTTGCACATGCGTTAGATTTCGTAAATAATTTACTTTTGCATCAACATGCCACCGGAATCAGAGAGGTTTAAAACTAAGGAAGAAGGACCACTTTTCCACTATAAATCAGTCAATTTTTAATTGATTCGAATTGATTTAATTTTTCGTAAGCAGTGCTGTGTCTATAGTCGCAGAAATCTTTTACCACTCATCATCACTCAATACGAGACACCCCCAAAGAGGAGGTGCACGAAGACCGTGTATGTGTCATTATAATTTCATTAAATAATTAAAATTGATTATTTTCGAAAGCAATAACAATTATCATTGCTTTTAAATTTCAATTTTCGACATGCCTCCAACGGGAACGTGATCCAGGCGTGGAAATTATTCCGTCGACTAATTAAAACTCAGCTCGACTATTGCAAACTGTCCCCCGAAATCCTGATTATGCCCCATCGCGGTTCGCATGAAGCAAAATGACGCAATTTTCTTCTCTATTGAAGTCCTGCCGTCCTATGCTTTCGATTCCGATTCTGCCGGTCGTTATGCTGGTTTTAATCAATCAGACAAGTTTCGATACCGTGATATACGTCTTCATTTCATCTCGGTCTCGGCACAATGTGGGACAATCCGGCGACGCACATACATTCGTGATGCACAGTGGAGAATTGGATTGAAAGCTGTCTTCATTTTCGTTATCTCCGTCGTCGTCGTTGACGTATTGGGACGCATATGTTTGGCGTTCTACGAGACAGGGTGATAGTATAGATCTACACTACCCGTCATAAGTACGGACTCACAATAAGTATTACAACAATATTGCATCTCATTGACTCGCCTCAATATCTCCAAAACCTTAGGACTTACAAAGATGCTATCTTCAGCAAAGTTATTCAGAAGCCCAAAAGCAACAACTTTTCTGAATGAGGCATTTTTATAGGTGTTCTGGTTTTTGAGATATCGAGGTGAGTCAGGGTGATGCAATATTGTTGCAATACTTTTTGTGAGTCCGTACTTATGACGGGTAGTGCATATACCAGACTTTCCGCTCTTAGAAGTGTGTGACTCTACTGGGCTTTTATGTCATTTTGTCACTAAGTATGAAAACGTTGGCACCCCTCTTGCCGTGGGTACCACTGTGTGAACTGTGTCGAAAATTAGCAGTAAACTTTATGATATCTATATCAAATTTGAATTCTAGTAGGCAAAGGTTCACAGTAGAGTTGTTTTCATCTTCTTGTTGGAACATCCCATCTTAGTCTCAGCCAAGGCCTCAGTTTAGAGCATTCTTTACAAATAGATTATTTTTAGAATCGAATATCGTATGTGAGACATTGTAGCACGCCCAAGGTCGTTTGGAAACGTATGGCGCTTTGATATAGTATCCTACCCGAATAAAAAATACAGTAGAAAAACCGAACGTTATATTGTAACAGTACTATTTAGAACCATATTTTTACAATAGACACCACTGTAAAAATAAAAATACAAAAACAATAAGATGTAATGTAGGACACCATACCGTGAATTGTAAATAAGATTTTTACAATATATTATACAGGTTGTTAAGTATCGTAACAATATAAAAAAATATTTTTCTCCATATATATTTTTTTGCAAAACCCTACATTTTATTGTTAATGAATTGTTCAAAATACTGATACGTGGGTTTAAATATACCATACATTGTATGGTACATGAATGGTTTCAAACAATAAAATGTACCGTAAATAAATTGTTTTTAATTGTAATTTCACTACTGGTTATACATTTAATCAAATGGTTTTGGAATGGTTCTCTTTTGTTATGTTGAATTCTTTTACATTACATAAACCATATATTGTTATATTATCTTGCCATTTTCCTCCTGTTAATGGCATCTTAGGCTTATTAGATTTATTAGAATGCGCTTTGGGAATTCTCCAGAGCGTTTTGGATAACCCTTCATATATAGGATCGCCCACGTCTAAGTCTGAGTAGTCTCTGATTGCATTAACAGTTGAAGCTTAGGCTCCCATGCCCCACCAGCCAGATAACCGGGTTTTGCAAACTTAGCATTATTTGTGGCAACACTTTGAGCGGCATGATGGAACTATGCCGAGCGCGCTAAGTGTTATTAGACCACTAATGTAGTTGCATGAAGTGGGTGACGAGGTACATAAGTATCATTACAGCGTGCTTAACCGTTATTGCAATATTGAGGCACCAGTTTGACTAAAGTTTGAAATACATAACAACTCATGAGATAACTGTCAATTTCGATTCAAATATAAGTTAGGTTAAAAAGCGAACCCGCAGACGAACCTATATTAAAAGTCATTTCAGTGTTCAGTCCAGTCCATATGTTAAAGATGGCTCTACGTCAAAGATAAAGTTTGTCAACCGCATTTGATTCGATTGTGATCGAAGGCAAGTTCACATGAGAGAAGAGGAGAAAATTCCCCTAAATGCAAATACAGAAAGAATAGTGTTGAACCAGCCTCCTGTCACGCGGCCATGTTTTTGAGGTCAGCATCAAAATCCAGGATCGGTTATTGACTGTGGCTGCATCATGTCAATAACAATTCTAAATTTTATGGAAACTTTATTCCCGTGACGAAGACGAGCTGATACTATTACGACTTCATTTTTAAATAAATAATTGCGAAATTAAAAATCATGTTTCGCTTAAACTAACGATTTTAAAAGGTAAAAAAAATTGGTTGTGAAAAAAAGTTTCGCCGCTTTTGATTTTTGCTCCTGGAATTATGTTGTTGCGCTATCATGGGGAACCAAGCCGCCGCTATTATGTTCAACGAGGCGGCTGGAAGTGGGAACCAGAGATGTTGGCTGTGGGGCAGTATTGCGGTGACAGGAGGCTGTGTTGAACTCATCTACTGATTTACGGTAATCTGACCTGCATCTTTCCGGGTTGGCCTACATTGCATTCGTATTTCTCTCATCGCACTCTACACACCTAGCCCGCCCTCGAGCCCGCCATATCTCTTGGACCCCTGCTTGGACCTGCAGTTCTTAGGACATCTGGTTTACCACTGATTTAAACATGTTATTGGCATTAACCCTTTGGAGCCGGAGGGGTCATATATGACCCCGGCGATGAAACCGAGCATAACAAACGTGTTCGACACCAGCGAGGATGCATCGACAGCGGCGAAAAATATCGATTACAAAAGATTAAATTGATGTTTCAACTTATTCACTTTTTTCTCTTTCCTTTCCTTTGCATCAAAAAAGTTACAAACATCAACAAAACAAAGCACGGAAAAAATCTTAAACTGAATAAATCTGGTGTTCGATTTGAATAGGTCGAATCTGCATAGGAATCACAGCAAACATACGATCTATTCAAATCGAACACCAGAAATAATTAAAAAATCACGGAAAAATAATGTTTCGGAAAAGTGAATGGTTCAAACGTAAGAAAAACAGTATAATATATTGTTACATAAAAATCCAATGTAAATGTATAGTATAGCGAACCATTTCATTACAATACACTTTATTGTAGCTGGTACACTGTATGGTGCAGGAATGGTTTTCACCATACACCCTATGGTTGGTTTTTATCCGGGTAGTTCTCCCACACCAGACGCACAGATTTGCACAAGAATTCAGATAAACATAATATCTAAAGTAACCCTAAACGAAACGGTTCTGATGCCTTCAGAGTAGACTTGTGGTTACCGTGGCTGAAAGCCACCGCCGAAATATCGGCACCGCCATGGATCCAATTTTCAACCTTCACACAACAGAGAAAAGGCATCCAAACCATAACAAATTTTCTCTCGAAAGCTGTGTAACGACTCATTTTTTTTTGCGTTGGAAACACTATCGCAGTGTGGAGCGGACCTGGTGTAATGGTTAGAACACTTGACTATCACGCCGAGGACCTGGGATCGAATCCCACTCCCGACAAACTCACAAAATAGTGAGTTCTTCCTTCGGAAGGGAAGTAAAGCGTGGGTCCCGAGATGAACTAGCCTAGGGCTAAAAATCTCGTTAATACAGATAAAAAAAAAAAACTATCGCAGTCGATGCAACCGCTTTAATAGACATCAAACCCATGTCAACACACTGAAGCAGCATCTATCACAAGGATAGCGATACACTGATCCTAAAGTACAACAACTACGGGAAAAATCAACACTAAAACATTGCAATAAATATCAACCCCGCGTCAACATTAGCAAACCCTGGTGTCAGGCCATTCGACCGAAGGTCATTAGGCGGAAGTTCATTAGGCCGAATGGTCATTAGGCCGAATGGTCACTAGGCCGAATGATCATTGGGGCTTGTTTTGTCGTTATGCCCCTACTGGAACAAAGCCTGTTTCTCAGCTTAGTGTACAACAGTTTTTCTACATTTATTAACTGAGAGCTTCCTCTGACAACGACCATGTTGCATGTGTGTATCGTGTGGCATGCACGAAGAGAAGATACACTATAACCAAGGAAGTCATGGATATTTTCTTTACGAAAAGTTCCTGGACTGACAAGGAGTTGAACATGTCACCCTCAGTATGAATTTTTCCTTCCTTTGAACATAGGTCGTTCTTTCTAGTATCATTACACAAACAAGTTTTTGACGCTGAAACTTTTGATATTCATTTTTTTTTCTTTTCAACATAGGCTATTCTTTCTAGTTTCATTGTTGAAATAGTTTTTGGGAATTATTGTCGAAAAGGGTAAAAACAACAGATCCATTTTCAGTTTTGCAATTCCATTCGGCCTAATGACCCTGCATCAAAAGCCTCTATCGTCTATATAACGTACAAGTAACAAGCTCTGGAAATGTGCAACATCACGACTGCATTCACATGGTCAACCATAAGACAATCTACTCGCCTCTATAAAAACCCGAAGAAAAGTGAGAAGTGCGTCTTCAACAAATAGTTAAAATCGACACGACTCCATCGACTACCCCTCCCAATTAACACAGACAGACACAACCACCGAAATATCATACAGTAATGTTCGATAAGCTGATAGCATCCCAGGTATCCACGGAACCGTATATTGTCGGTTTCTTGCAATAGGAACCAAAGTTGGTCATTTTTAAGATTTTGATGACAAATGATGAAAAACTATGCGAACTTTCATCTCACAAAGACCCGTTCTGAAATTCGATGAGAAACGCGAGGTTTTGTTATTTTCATCAATTTTCCACAATAAAGGCACAACTCAAAATCAGTAAATTTTTCAATAGTCGCTAAAAATAGTGATCCCAATTCATGAAACAGATAGTCATTCATGGACGAGAACAGCTTTCCCGGGAAGCTTACCAGACTGATAAGAGCAACGATGGACGGTGTGCAGAACAGCGTAAGGATTTCGGATGAACTATCCAGTTCATTCGAATCTCGACGGGGGCTACAACAAGGTGATGGACTTTCCTGCCTACTATTCAACATCGCCCTGGAAGGTGTTATGCGACGAGCCGGGCTCAACAGCTGGGGTACGATCTTCTCGAAATCCGGTCAATTTGTGTGCTTTGCGGACGACATGGACATTATTGCCAGAACATTTGGAACCATGGCAGAACTGTACACCCACCTGAAATGCGAAGCAACAAAGGTCGGACTGGTGATGAATGCCTCAAAAACAAAGTACATGCTGGTAGGCGGAACCGAACACGACCGGATCCGTCTGGGTATTAATGTTACGATAGACGGGGATACTTTCGAGGTGGTGGAGGAATTCGTCTACCTCGGATCCTTACTGATGGCTGACAACAACGTGAGCCGTGAAATTCGGAGGCGCATCATCAGCGGAAGTCGGGCCTACTACGGGCTCCAGAAGAAACTGCGGTCGAAAAAGATTCACCAACGCACTACATGCACCATGTACAAAACGCTAATAAGACCGGTGGTCCTCTACGGGCACGAGACATGGACCATGCTCGAGGAGGACCTGCAAGCACTCGGAGTTTTCGAGCGACGCGTGCTAAGGACGATCTTCGGTGGTGTGCAGGAGAACGGTGTGTGGTGGAGAAAAATGAACCACGAGCTCGCTGCACTTTACGGTGATCCCAGCATCCAGAAGGTGGCCAAAGCCGGAAGGATACGGTGGGCAGGGCATGTTGCAAGAATGTCGGACAACAACCCTCCAATGCTGGTGTTTGCAACTGATCCGGTTGGCACAAGAAGGCGTGGAGCGCAGAGAGCACGATGGGCGGACCAGGTGGAGCCTGACCTGGCGAGCATTGGGCGCGACCGAGGATGGAGAGCGGCAGCCACAAACCGAGTATTGTGGCGTACTAGGTATTGTTGATTATGTCTTGTCGTAAATGTGATGTTGAACAAATAAATGTATGTATGTATGTATGTATGTATGTATGTATGTATGTATGTGTTTAAGCCATGTTTAGGGTCTCCAGTTAGCCTAGTGGTTAAGGCTATGGATCGCCAATCCGGAGACGGTGGGTTCGATTCCCGTTCCGGTAGGGGAAATTTTCTCGACTCCCTGGGCATAGTGTATCATTGTCCTTGCCTCACAATGTACAAATTCATGAAATAGCAGGCAAAGAAAGCCATTTAATTAATAACTGTGGAAATGCTCATAGAACCTAAGTTGAAGAGAGACAGTCCAAGTTCCAGTGAGAATGTCGATCCATAAAGAAGAAGAAGAAGAAGAATAAGAAGAAGAAGAAGAAGAATAAGAAGAAGAGCTTAAGCCTTTTCAGAATTCACAGCTCATTTTCGGTACAGCCTTAAACCGCCACGCCGCATTGTGTGCCTCTGTGCATATACATACAGAAGCAAGCGAGAGAAACAGGATTCGATTCCGTCACATGTAGGATTCGGTTCAAATCTAATCAAACACAATCCGTGCTCCACACGTTTGAGAAGAAATTCACCTATATGATAAAGATAGAGAATGACAAGAATGAGAGAAACTCCCCCGATGTAAGGAGATGATGGGGGAAGCACGGCGTTATACTGGAGGGAACAACCGTGCTTCAAACAAGTTAACGTATCTACTACTCTGCAGAAGATGAACAACTTGCAGAATTAAGGAACGGAATCGATTCGGGGGAGTATTTCAATCAATCTGTTTTTGATCCGTTGATTTTGTTGCCAGACGCTTTGGATAAATGTACGACTCGTACTGAAAAAATCAACATTTTGCAACTCGTTACATAAATAACTATTTTATATTTTAACGCGATTTTCTTTTTATTTACAGATATTTCCCTAACAAGCCCAGGTTAATCATCATCATCATGGCTACCAAGCGGACGAAGCAGAGTTATTTCATCGATTTGAAGAGATCCATCATCAGCATTCAGAAGGACGTGGCATTTCTGAAGAAGTGTCAAAAGGAGAAACTAACACCCGTTAGTCATAGGATTAAGGTCAAGAAGCACATCCCACCCAGCGTCACCAGGAAGGCCGAAGCAGAGTACATCGCAGACACCATCAAACGCCACTACGCCAAGTTGGACAAGCTGACACTTAAGTGCTATTCCCTGCATTTAAAGTTGTCCAACGAATATCCGGAAGGCTTCCCATTGTTCCTCACCAAGGTAAAGCGAGCAGAGGAATGTGAAGCAGACAGGAAGAGACGACTACACAAAAAGAAGCTGACGAATCTACGAAACGAGACCAGAGCGACGAAGGACACCCACACTACTGTTCCGATGGTTCAATCCATTGAAGGATTCGTAGTAAACCGTTGGACGCAACAGTTCATTGAGGAACAATTGACACACCTCAATAAGGGGTTAGGATATGCGGTTACTTCGAAGCCAGACGTGGAACAGATCATCGTGGACATGGAAACAGCGATCACACAGAACGTTAACATCAAAGACTAAAATACAGCCAGGAACATCGCCATCAAAACAGGACAGCGCAGTAAGGTAAATTCAGACGAGACAAGGATTGTAACGGAAATGAAAAAGAAACCAGTATACTACATGAAGGCAGACAAAGGTAACGCGGTTGTTATTATGGACAAGAAGGACTACGATGAACAGATGGAGAAGAAGATAAACGAATGACCATACAGACATCTACGAGTAGACCCACTACCCAGACTTATCAAGCTGACAGACAAGACCCTGAAAGACTGTAAACCCATCATCGGAGAAACTCGTTTGAAGGAAGCAAATCCCATTCTTCCGCGGATTAAAGGTCTTCCTAAAATTCACAAACCCGGTCAAGAGATGCGAGAGATTATTTCAGCTGAAGGATCCCCTACCCATAAATTGGTTAAATGGTTAGTCAAAGAGTTCCAAAGTATGCCAAAACTCTTCCCCACTAGTTCGGTCAAAAACACTCAGGGGTTCACCCAAAAGTTGTTGGAATCAGGAACCATCAAGGAGGACGAGATTATGGTTTCTTTCGACGTCACAACACTATTCCTAAGTGTCCCTGTAAAGGATACTCTTAACCTTCTCGAGGATTGGTTACTACCCCAAAAGTCTGACGCAGCTTGGAAAGGAAAAATTATGACTTATTTACGTTTAGCCAGACTGTGCATGAATGAGAATTACTTCCAATTGCGTGGACAGTTCTACAAGCAGACCAAAGGTGTCCCCATGGGAAATCCCCTATCCCCATTTTTATGCGAGCTTTCCATGGCAAATTTAAAAACCAAACTAAAGGAGCATGGTTTACTTCCGGAGAAATGGTGGAGGTACGTCGACGATATTTTCAGTGTGATCAAACGGGAAACTTTATCTAAGGTTCTAGAGGTCTTCAACAATGTGCATTAGGATATCAGGTTCACTCACGAGGAAGAAAAGGAGGGAAAACTTCCATTTTTGGATCTATTAGTTAAGAGGGAAGACAGTTCATCGTTCGAACTCGAGATTTACAGGAAACCTACCAATACCATGCGTGTCATCCCCTATTCGTCGAACCACTCCTTCCAGCATAAGATGGCAACTTTTCACCACATGGTTCACCGAATGCAGACTCTACCTCTAAGCGATGATGGGAAGAATAAGGAACTCACTCACATATTCGAAACAGCGAAAATCAACGGATACAAGGAGAGGACAATTCAGGCCATCATCCACAAAAATGAGAGGTTGCGATATCGAGGTTCCCTAACAACTCTTACCTCTATTTCAGAATCTTTGAAGCGAGTATCAGTCCCCTTCGATCAACACATCACTAATAGTTTACGTTCTAGGTTCAGAAATTTCGGGATCGATTTAGTATTTTCTAGCAGAAGCAATCAGTTGAAGACTTCGTTAGGCTCTACAAAGGATCCGGTTAACACCCTTAACAAGGTTGACGTTTACAAAGTCAGTTGCTCCCACTGTGATAAGGTCTACGTTGGTCAAACAAAACGGTCTTTGGAGGTTAGATTCAGGGAACATATGGCAGAGGTGGGAAAGGCGCAGAGGACAGTAAAGGTTTGGAATACGATTTCAGGTCGAAAGTTGCTGAACATGACTTTGAGAAGGGTCACCCTGTAACTACAGAGGATATTCGGATTTTGCAAAATGTAACTTCACCTTGAAAATTGGACGTTGCTGAGAGTCTAGAGATATACAAACAGGTACCTAACACGCTGTTGAATAAGGATCAAGGCAATGGAAGTTCGTGGCTTTACAAATTATTACCCCCTAAGCACTCTCGTATGGCGTGCGTCTCATAACCATTTTGAACAAAATTTCACAAAAAAATGGTTTTTGAAAAAATGGAAAACTTTTTCAACACGAAAAAAAAATCAGAAGATACACTGATCCATACTCTACATGTGTAGGAAAACCGTTTTTGAAAATATTGCTTCGTTATTTAAAAAAAAATAAAACCTGTGATATATTAACTTTGTTTACCTATCCTGTGCTGGAGGAAAATGTACCTATTCGGTGGTGGAGGATTTTTTTTACCTAGTCTATGGTGGAGGTTAATATAGATATAGGTTTTTGCATGCTCGAAAAAAAAACTACCTAGATTAAGTTACCTATTATTTTTACCTAAGATTTATAAAACGTGTAGAATGCGTTGGATCTCTTCAGTCGAGTCAAGTACAAGACACTGAA
Organism: Aedes albopictus; assembly: GCF_035046485.1. Lineage (NCBI taxonomy): Eukaryota > Metazoa > Arthropoda > Insecta > Diptera > Culicidae > Aedes > Aedes albopictus. The sequence goes on from NC_085138.1 coordinate 246,343,440, forward strand.
GACGACCTTACAGTTGAGGTCGAAATACGTATCTGTCAAAGGATGCAAATTCTTAGTGGAATTCAAAGGTACAGTCTTAACGCGATTTTCTTTTTATTTATTATATTCAGCTTTTTAATTTATTGAAAAAGATATTGAATTGATTGAACAAAATGCAAGTTATTTGAATTTTATTAAATTCCAAATTTTAAAAAGTTGTAAAACTCCATATTGAGTTCAAATTCAAAAATTGTTTGAAGCACGGTTTCGAAATCAGCGCTAAATTATGCATCAAAAATTTTGGTCGTTGACAGAAGTTCACGACTTTCGTTTTATTTTGTAAACTAGTGTAATTAATGAAGGCATTTCCGAGGAATCCCATGGAAGGTATTCTACAGGAGTTGTTGGAGAAATTTTTGGAGGATCCTTCCGAGATAGACTCTAAATGAAATTCTAGAGCAATTTCTAACGAAATCAATGGTAGATGTTCTAAAAAAAAGGATCCGTAAAATACTTCCTCAAAGGAATTTTTATAAACATTTTTTAAAAGAATTTATGGAACAATTCAGGAAGGAATCCAAGGAGAAATTTCCCATGTCATTCCTGGCAGAACTTATATTAAATTCTCGGGAACATTTGGCTTCGGAAATTTCTGAAGGATTTTATCAGGAGTAATGTCTGCAGAAATCCATTACTTGTTTTCCAAATGAATCCTTTGATAAATTTCTGCAGAAATCTCTCAAAGAATTTCTGAAGCAATCCTTGCAAAATTTTCTTACCCGTTATGTGTCCGACAAACTTTTTGATTTTTTCTACACCGTGTATTTTAAATGGGTGCTGGGTACCCGGGTACCCTGTCGGCCACATAAGGGTTAAATAACATTTTGAAAATATTTTTAATGAACTATCTGAATTAATACCTTAAAGAATCTCTAGAAATTCCTCGAGAAAATTTAGGTATAAATCTGTGATAGGGTATCGCGCCACTTGGGCGGTGGATTCTATATTCGTCTGTTTTCCAATATAACTAAGTCAATTTTGAACCAATTGACTTGAAATGTTGTACACGGGTAGATACTATACCTATCTCACCACATTCCAAAAGTTGTGTCAATTGGTTCAAATTTGACTGAGTTATAGTAGAAAACAGACGAATATAGAAGCCACCGCCCAAGTAGCGCGATTCCCTAGATTATTTTTAAGAGCTCTCGTAGAGTCATTTCCGTGGAATTTTTGGAGTAATTCATGGGCGTTCATACAGGTAGGAAATTAATTTTGTTTATTCCAAGATCTGATTACTCAGTGAGTAACTTGGATTAACCTCGATGACACCACTCTTTATAACCAGGAACCTGACGTTCTATGTTTTTCATCTGCTGTAAAAAAAGTCCTGATGTAGCATTAGGATTATACTTTTCCAGCTATGAATCCAAACCGCCAACACAACCTGACCCATAATTCTCATAACACTTTCACTCACAACATCACTTTCAACGGTTGCCACCTAATTTACATGTTGTTCTCCGGCGCTCTTTCTCATCATTTCCACCAGCAGCGATCAAAACGCATTACACCCAACGTGACACCTTTTGTAGTTGGTAGCCTGCATTTTTTTTATTGTCGGTGTTGATGTACTTTGGAAATGCGGTGTCAACCGGAGAGAACCCAATTCAACGCTCAGACACAATGGCACACAAGGGAACCTTCTCGCGTTTTTCCTTTTCCTACCTGTCCTACCGGAGCGCTGGCAGCTAACAGGATGTAACTGAGCAGCAGGTGTAAGTTTCCACCGACCGCCACCTCCATCGTCATCTCGGTGACCCGTAACGGTGTTTCTACCCGAGCCCAGCCTGAGAAGGAAAGCAGGAAAAGCGTTGAAGGAAAGCCTCGGAGAGCAATGAGTTCCTTTGCGACTCTAATCGGCCAGGTAGCGCAGAAGTGAAAAGTTCTTTTGTTGAAAGCGGACCAAACGGAATTGTACTGATGATGAGATGTTGTTAGGGCATCTAGTCGGAGACGTGGAGAAAAGGTATGAAATCAGGTAAATTTCTCTATTGGATATATTACACGAAATCCAATTGGCGACTTTATAGCTCTGTGTACCGAAAGGTCTACAAATTTATTACAATACTTAGAGTTTTTTTATTCCAAGCAACTGTTTCAACAGTTGTTTATTGTCTAAATAACTTTAAATATGAATTTGGGTCTGTTACTGTTGCAAAAGAAAGGTTCAATCATACATTTACTACTGCTTGGTGGATCGATCAAACAGCATTTTTCCGCTGTTAGCATTTCCGGTGACTTCGAAAAGTATGCGGTTCGTGCAATTGCTTTCATGTACCATACGACGTGAACGGAGAATTTATTTTCCATTTGCCACAGAGAGCAGCATTGGGAAAATTATTAACAGCTTTGTGAACCACCACAGAAGTTGTTGTAAGCGGAGATGCAGTTGAGAGGTGTCAATTTTTCGACACGACGACGACGAACGGTCCCTCCGTATACAATTCCGATGCACCATTATGACGGCGAGAGGACGAAAAAGCTGTAGGAAAACGAGGAAAAATATGATCAAAGCGATTCGGCTGCTGGCGGAATTATGTTTTCCAATTAAAAATTCAATGATGAGAAAAGTTCCCGGCTGAGGTTAATTTAATATTTGAAACAAGTTTACGTGAGAAACACGACTGGTGTGAAATGTACGCGATCTTTTGCATGCAAACAAACCTGTTGCCCGTCAAAGTCGAGTGATTTCGTTAAGAAGAATGAACAAAGTAGCTGTCGTGTAATTAAAATTGTTTTTTTTTTCAGTACAGGCGACAAACGTAAACTTCAATTAGCTTTCTCACTGCGAAAGAAAGTTCAAATGAAAAACCCAGATTAATCCACCTAGTGGTGATAGTGCCTTTCTCGTCGAAACTGTACTCATGATTTTTCCATCGACGTTAGTTAAAATGTTCCTGAATCATTTTATATAGAAAAACACAATTTTAACTTTCAAAAAGCATCAATTTTGGCTTTCATAGATTTGGGAAACTTATTGATGATACATAGTTATGGACATCCCTAAGCTCTACCCACGATCTACGGTCTCTACCATCGTGGACTAGATGCTGACCAGGCACTTGGCAAACCGCCATGAACACCAACACTTGGCGACAACGAACTTTGGACGACGAGCATACAGTTGCTGACAACGCAGTCAGCAATCCACCATGAGGACCGACCGTTGGCAACATCGAAGCCCCGAGCGACGCGTGTCAATGCCCCTGGAACGGCAACGGTCACCAATACTTCGATCGACGCAATCCAGGCCAACATCATCCGATGGCCTTTCGCTGATGCCAGCAAGATTCTCATCGAGCCCCACCGGAGGACGCAGCTGCGCCCTTAGCCCAGGTGGTCGAGGCCAGTCAGTCAGTAGGAAACCTTGAGTGCGAGCAGTTAGAAGTTCTAAGTGAAGTCTGATAGAAAAGTGTGGCCTTCAGCCGTAGGGAAAACTTATGTAGCAAGTTCTAAGTGAAGTCTGATAGAAAAGTGTGGCCTTCAGCCGTAGGAAAGACTTATGTAGCAAGTGAAAAGTGAATGATTAATAAAACTCGGGACTTAGTGTTCATAAGTGAAGAAAAAGATTTCTTTTTAAAAAGTCAGATGTGAAGTCCCGTATATTTGTACATATTCCGATGTTATGTTCAACAACAAAACATAGCTAAAAAATATCAGACCTCTTAGTTGACTGCTTGACCACCTTACCCCTAGTTGTGCATTGGGGTCATTATGACACCATTCTATTCACTATGGCAGCGGGGTGAGCGTCAGCTAATGCATGAAGAAGGTTGACTTTATTCACAATCACAGCTCACTTTGTGATCCTCGTGGGATTGCTGTGAAGTCATCGGAAGAACTGGACCATCTCCTACATGCATCTTAACCTTTCCCATGATTTGTCATTTTTCTTCATATGATTCCTTTCCTGATGATTTCCTTTGATTTCTTCCTGAAAGTTTTTCAATCTTTACCTAATCCTTAATAGTTTTTGATTTCATCCTTCCAATCCGTTCCCTAGATGTCCTATGCCACCCCTCCTAAAAGTCAAATCTACTGTTGCTGGACACATAATATGCTGCTGTTGCTGATGTTGCTGGGATGCCGCCTGTTGGATGCTGTTTTGTTGCTGTTGCTGGGACCCGGGAGACCGCCGTTTTTTTTATGTATTTGATATTTTCATTTTTTCTTATCCATAAATAATGTCCAATTCGATTTTTTGCTTTTTGTTGCACTTTGATTTCGTTGATGTAAAAATGAATTGTGTTTTGGATATGAACTTTAATATTGTAAACGTAGAATGGGTGCTCAAATTATTTTCCGTTTCAATCTCGTCCGTTTTTTCTATTGATAATGGATAACGAGGCACATATCAACACCTCTTCGAATTGGAGCATTCCTGGAATAGTCATGAAGAGCGCTTTTGTACCGGGTAAACTGTCGATATGCTGTGTGAACAGCCAAAGCATTTGCGCTCGTCGTATGGCAAAATTTATTGAGCTTAAGCAAATGATCTGTGTATCTACTGTAGACATTATCTGTGTGTGTGAGACATGGCTGAATGGCCAAACCGATAGTAGCATTCTTACGATCGAAGGCTATAATTTGGTGAGGAATGATAGAACGGGTAGACTAGGTGGAGGTGTACTAATGTACATTAAACATGGACTTAATTACAATTTTTTAGATATGTCTGAAAATGGCTCAAACACTGAATACATGCTTTGCGAGATAAGGATCCATATAGAGAAGCACCTTTTTGGGGTATTCTATAATCCTCCCAATGTGGACTGCTCAGAAACATTGAACTCATTGTTCTGTCAGTATGGTGCCTATTACAATGGAATGTTTTTCCTTGGTGATTTTAATACTAATTTAGCTGATTCGCACACTTCCAGGGTTGCCAAGTTTCAAGATGTTATGACTGGCTATGGTGTAGAATGTATAGGAACTGAACCAACATTTTTTTATTCAAACGGTTCTTCGCAACTTGACTTGTTAATATCTAACGCTCCTAATAAAGTTCTGAAGTTTAACCAAGTTGACTTTCCCGTTCTATCTAATCATGATCTGATATTCGCCTCTTTAGACATAGATAACAACAGCAATAGCACACTCTATTGTTTCCAATATCGAGACTACAACCGCGTCAATATAAGTTCCTTGCGAAAGTCATTGCAATTAATTGATTGGGAGGCGTTCTATAGTATCAATGATCCTGACATTCTCACTGAATGTTTCAATGCCGTTCTTTGTGATCTACATGAAACGTTTGTGCCTTTACGCTCTGTTGCTCAATACCGTAAATCTAATCCGTGGTTCAATAACAACATTGCGAAAGCTATAGTGGACAGGGATTTAGCATTTAAACAATGGAAAATATCATCAAACGACGTAGATCATGCTCTTTATAGAAGACTGCGAAATAGAGTGAACTACCTTATAAAAAGGTCAAAAACTGATTACTACAGTTCACAAATCAACACTGATTTACCTCCAAAGCTACTTTGGAAACGATTGAAACATGCTGGAATAAATAATTCCAAAGACTCGTGTAACAATTTTGATGCAAATGATGTAAATACTGTTTTCTCCGAATCTTTTAACGAAAGCAATTCTTTCAGACCTGTTCATCGAAATCAAGAACTCCTTGCGTTCAATTTCAATGCTGTTGATGAAGTCCAAGTTATTATTGCTTTGTTTGACATCAAATCTGATGCCGTAGGCCTTGATAATGTATCAATTAAATTCCTAAAAATGTGTATCCCATGCATACTTCCATTGATGGTACACATGTTTAATACAATTGTTACAAGTAGACGGTTTCCCAAATGTTGGAAAGAAGCAAAGGTTATCCCCATTAAGAAAAAAAAAATTAGAGGGGCGTGTACAAGACACAACCGCATGACGTAAACTACGTAAAGCAGTTTTTTATTGATTGAATCAATAGTTTGAATCAATAAAAATAATCATATCATAAGAAACAAGGTAAATTCTACAAGTTCTAAGCAGAATACCCTCTTCAAATTAGTGTAATAAGTGTTGCACCTTTTAATTCCGCCCTATTTGCTTATCCTTTGACATATACGCGTATCGACTACCACTTGTAATCTTCCTCAGTGTCAGTTATCCACAGTTTGAAGCCTAAGCGAAGCCGGCTGAAATCCCTTATACACTGCGTTGATGGTAGCGCAAGAAGAAAGCGCACTCGATAAATTCAGAGACACGACCAGATGAAAAGACACGGTTTTATTTCCGCACAATGCTGTTGCATTTTGTTTAGTATACTATAGTAGGTTTCAAAATTCGGCAGTTTTGACGCTTATGTGACCAGCGTCACTTTATCGGAAAATCTGCCATTTACTCTTTCAGAAAATAGATTAAGCCCTTGAAAAGGCTGTTCGAACCAGAATTTAGTCAAATTATTGCACGTGAGTTCAACAAATTTCATTGTTCTGGCAGCAAAAGTCGGAACAGCGACGAGGCTTTGTCTTAGGACGTCCATAAGAAGAAGAAGAAGAAGAAGAAGAAGAAGAAGAAGAATTGGTTTGATAGATTTAGAAGAAGAATTAGTTTGACGAGAGAGGGGTAAGAATCAGTAATGCCATACAGCTTACTTTGCAATCAAACAGATCAATCAAAAATGCAAATCATTAAGCTTTTGCTAATTTCATGACTGGAATTGCCTATATATTATTATTTATTAAAGAATTTCTATAAATCGTAGTATAATACTAATTGAATTTTGGTTGATAAATAATCTTCATTTCTTCATTAAACTTGCAATTTCTCTAAGTTTAAGAAAATTATTGGAAATTTCCGATCAACTCGCTTTTGTAAATTTATATGGAGTGTATCATGGATGCTACAAGAAGCAATTATATTTCCACTACTCCGCTACTCCGGCTTTGAGACTGTGCCGATTTTGACATTATTTGTAACCCGGCGCTTCGTCTTCCTTAGAAAATTATTCGGTTCATTCTTGTGGAGGAACATTGGCAAACGCAAACGAAGAAACTGGCTAGCCCTCGTTCAATGCAATCCCCTAGAAAGGTCATGAACGAATGATGGAAGATGAGAAGAATTTAACAGGACGGCAAAACGCAAAAATGTGCTCGCACGCAATCGCATCGGCTTACTTTTCCCAAATTTTCGATAGTTTGCTGTTGAAAATCAATAATTTTGATTATTTGTCATAAATGGTACGTACATACATTTCCAATCGATTAATATGAAATATTTGGAAATAATACTATTAATGGCTGAGTTATTGGCGTGCAAAATCTGACATAATTTCGTGACCGTCGTAAAATTTTAGATTTCCAGTGCCGTGGTAGCGTAGGCACCCCATTTCATGCAATTTTACCGCACTCGCGTAGTAGATGGTTTTAAAATGTCGGCATTTGCATGTCTCCACTTAATTCGGAATCAACTCTTGCAGAAAATATAGAATTGTAGCCCTCATAAGGGCTGTTTAAATTTAATTGCTTACTAAAGGGGAAATTCGGTAGTTATGATTGCGAAATCCCGAACGGCGACGGTGGCATTGACTCCGATGGTGGGTTTGCGAGGCGATGCGAAAGCAGACGCACTCGCGCGCAACCGCCGTCGACCATCGCGATCGGCTTGCCAAAGCATACTGAAGGAAGTGAAGTGAGCGCTCCGCTGATGCGTTCCCGTCAAAGAGTTGGCAAAGAATAAGAGAAAATGGGAAGAAGCAGTTTGCTTTTATACGGCAAGGCGGTTCGTTTTCCCCTCTCGAACGTGGTTGGTTCGATGAGAGAGGGGTAAGAATCAGTGATGCCATAGGATTTATTTGCAATATTGGTTTGATTAATGTTCAGCAAATTCATTTTAATATGCAAATCATACTTTTGCAAATTGGTAGACTAGATTTATTAAAAGTTTAATACTTATAAATAATAATTTAATATCATGGTTAAGTATTGCACATTTTAAACAGTTAATAGTTATTTATGTAACGAGTTGCAAAAAGTTGATTTTTTCAGCACGAGTCGTACATTTATCCAACGAGGCTTGCCGAGTTGGATAAATACGAAGAGTGCTGAAAAAATTGAATTTTGCAACGAGTTCGATACAAAATTTTATGCAATGATTTTTTCATAATGCAACTCATTTGAGTTGTATAATGTTCATAATGCAACTCATATGAGTTGCATTATGAACATTACTCAACTATTTTTTATTATGCAACTCATTTCAGTTGCATAATGAACCAGTTCGGAAAAATTGGCCATTATGATACTAAAATGAGTTAGATAAAATATAAATTATGATACTGAATTGCATAAAGTACTTATTCAATCAAATTTGGCAACACTGTTTAACAATGCTCATTTTCTTCATCAAAGTAACCATTTTTCTAAGTTGAAGAAATTGAACAAATTTTCAATCAAGTCGTACAAATTTTGCTGATTTTGTTCCTTCCATTTAAAACAGCCATCTCATAGTAATTTCACTTAAAACCGTAACCTGGAAAATTATCCGTTCTCTCTTGTGGGACAGTTTTATAGCCCTTAGAAGGGCTGTTTTAATTTACATCATTTCCATCCGACGATGAAAAGTCCTCATCCGGCTGGCTACTCCAATTTTACCACTGCACGCCGCGCACGACGACGCACAACTGTTGACATCCACCGCGCTCCGCATGTCACAGAATACTAAACGAACATGCAAAAGGAGAAACTGCTCTGTGTGGTCGTCAGATCCACTCGTGCTGCCGCGCACTCCGACGCGAAGACGCACGCGCAACCGCCGACAGCTACCACCGCGCTCGGAATGACTATGGCTGTTCTCCTCCGATGCGTTCCCCTCTGGACTGGTCAGCAGCTCCATTTGTACCGCATCAGGCCAGGCACGACGACGCGCGACCGTCGGCAACCACCGTGCTCGGCATGTGGAAGTATACTGAGCAGCGAAAATGCAAACGAGGTACTGGGCTGTTCTCCTCCGATGCGTTCCCCTCGAGGAGTCGATGCAGAATGGAGGAAGATGGGATTGATTAAATTGATCTTTATTTCAGTTTTCGTATTTACATTACATGTTTTACTTTTCAAGTGATACAGATTTCTCTTTTCATCTTTAGTTATTTTTATAAAAAGTTAATATTTACATTATTTTGACTTAAGTCTTGTTTGTTTTGACCATCTTTTGATGGGATTGGTTTGTTGGAGGAAGATGGGAAGAAGCAGTAATCTTTTATACTGGGTGGTGCTCGACGAAAAATCGCAAACATGTGCTCGCACGTGATTGGCTGGATAAAACATGTGTTCACTTTTCCCAAATTTTCAATAGTTTGCTGTTGAAAATCAATAGTTAGCTATAATTATTTCAACGCGTAGATAAATTTGTGATCGATCGGTGCAAAAATTTTGAAAATCGGTCGAGAAACGGCTGAGTTATTAGCGCTCAAAACCTATCAATTTTTCGTGACGGTCGCAAAATTTTAGATTTTCATTTTACACCCAGTACTTCCCGTAAGACGTAGTTTACGTCAAAAACTCTTTGAACTCCATTCGAAATTTTCGTCCCATTAGCATTTTGAGTGCCCTGTCTAAGGTCTTCGAACTACTGCTCAAAATACAAATATGTAAATATGTTGATGAATTTAACCTTTTAACGCAATTTCAATCAGGTTATAGGTCTAAACATAGTACGAAAACAGCTATGATGAAAGTTTTTGACGACATTGGGGTAGTACTAGACAAAGGAAAACCAGTAGTTTTAGTTTTGCTAGATTTTTCAAAGGCATTCGACACGATTTGCCATTCAAAGCTTTGCACCAAACTTCAGAATAAATTTGGATTTTCTTTTGAAGCTACACAACTGATATACTCTTTTCTAACTGAACGCACTCAATGTGTATACAATAATGGAAGTTTTTCTAGTTTTAACCCGATAATGTCTGGAGTTCCTCAGGGGTCTATACTAGGACCCATTTTCTTCGCTTTATACATTAATGATTTGCCCAACGTGTTGAAATATTGCAAAGTTCACATATATGCTGATGATGTTCAACTCTATTTTGATTGTTCAGATCATGATTTGAATACCATTTCTAGATACGTCAATGAAGACTTGGCCAGGATACTTGATTGGTCCACAAGAAATCAACTATCGATAAACGTAGAAAAGACGCACGCAATGTACTTGACCACAACCCGTGCTGAGAGTTTTCCAATACTGTCTTTAAATGGGAATTCTTTAATATACGTGGAGAAAGCCTCTAGCATCGGTTACACGTTGAAAAATGATTTTAGCTGGGATGATTACATTCTTCAACAGTGTGGAAAAATTTATGGCAAGTTGAAAACTTTGCAACTTACTGCACATTTTCTTACCTCTGAAATTAAATTGAAATTATTCAAAGCCTTGATTTTTCCGTTTTTTATTGCATGTGATTTTTTGTTACCTCAAGCATCGGCAAATTCGATGAATAAACTCCGTGTAGCCTTGAATGCCTGTGTGAGATATGTTTTCAATCTTAGGCGTTTCGATCATGTTTCACACTTGCAATGTAAATTAATAGGATGTTCTTTCGAAAACTTTGCCAAACTTCGAGCATGTCTTATAATTCATAGCATTATAGCACATAAAGAACCTGGTTATTTACACAGTAAATTGACTTTTAGTAGAAGTGGGAGATGTATTAAATTTATCTTACCTCGGCACTTATCGTCTAAGTATGGAAACTCCTTTTTCGTAAGAGGTGTTGCGCATTGGAACTCGTTACCAAATGAACTAACAGTTGAATCATCAGGGATGGGATTTAGATGGACATGTTTTGAGCACTTTGAAAGATACTTCTTATGTTATTATACAAGACAACTTAACTAAGCTATGCTTCTGTAAGGTCGAATGTGAATAGTTGCACTTATTCTACACAAAATCAATGTAACATAAAAAAGACGTTAGATCTTAAGTTACTTATTTGAATAAATAAAATGAAATGAAATGAAAGTGTTTTTAGCACACTTTAGGCTATATTTTAGTATCATTGGTAACACGATTCATGTGAAATTTGACCTCCTTACGAGAAAAAGCAGAAAATGGAAATTTTCCATTCAAATTTCAATCGCAATGAGAAGAGCGAGGGCTCAACCAGCCGCAAATTTTAGAAAAAGCTGCGATTTTATGTGTCGCATGCACGAATTTCGTTCACTTCTATTTAATCACTTCCCATGGAACACCCGCAACCGATTCTGAAATACTATTACTAGTTCTAGATGTGGCCTGAGACTACTTTCTTGTTGACCGTTCATCAAAAAATCAAAAACGCCGCTATGGCTTGGTTCCCTTCTATATTTTACCACTTCCGGTGGGCTTCTCGTCTCATCACCAGTTATGGAACACTACCGGTTCTCTCAAATATGGTCTGAGATTATGTACTGGTTAACCGTTTATCATGTTACTGAATAAGTCATTGATACGTCGCATGTATTGGCTCTCTTTTACATTTGACCATTTCTGGTGGGACACCCGGAATCGGTTCCGTAACACACTGATATGGCTTGCGTCTATTTTCTTGCAACTGTTTATCATGTTACCTAAACAGCCACGATACCTCAATGCATGGGTTCGGTTTCACTTTCGGCCCGGAACCGGTTGCGGAACACTACCGGTAGTCTCTTAAATTGTCTGAGCCTATTTGCTTGCTAACGTTTATTAGGTTATCAAAAAAGCCGCGCTTTGCTGTGTTGCATGCATGGGTTTGGTTCAATTTTATATTTAGCCGGTTTTGGAGGGAAACCCGGAACTAGTTTCGGCACTACTGGCAGTCCCTAATGTGGTCTTAGCCTACTTCCTTGATAAGCGATCATCAAGTTGTCAGAAAAGACGTGATTTGATGTGTCGCATGCATAAGTTTTGTTCACTTTTATATACGGCCATTTCCGGCGGGACACCTAGAACCGGTTCCGAAACACTACCGGTTCAGATATGATCTGAGTCTTTTTTTATGCCAACCTTTCATTATCAAAAAAAAAAGCCACGCTTCGATATGTCGCATGCATAGATTTGGTTCACTTTTATATTTGGCCACTTCCGGAGGAGCACCAGGAACCGGTTCCGGAACACTACCGGTTCAGATATGGTCTGAGACTGTTTTCTTGCTAACTGTTCATCAAGTTATCGAAAATGCCGTTGTTTGATGTGTCGCAGGCATGGGTTTAAATCACTTTTATATTTTACCACTTCCAGCGGAACATCCGGAAACGGTTCCGGAACACTACCGGTTCAGATATGGTCTCAGACTATTTTCTTGCTAACTGTTCATCAAGTTATCGAAAAAGCCGCGATTTGATGTGTCGCATGCATAGTTTTGGATCACTTTTATATTTGGCCACTTCCAGCGGGACATCCGGAACACTACCGGTTCAGATATGGTCTGAGACTGTTTTCTTGCTAACTGTTTATCAGATAATCGAAAATGCCGCAATTTGATGTGTCGCATGTATATGTTTGTTACATTTTTATATATGGCCCCTTCCAAGGGTACTGGTCCGGAACACCTAAATGGCCATAACTCCGGAACGGCTGGACCGATCCGAACCATTTTCAATAGGAAACAATGGGACCAGATTCCGCGTCGAATGAACCGTCGGTCATTAAAATCGGTTGATGTTTACTGCCAAAAAGTGATGTGAGTTTTTTTGTACACATACACACATACACACATGAGTATTGTGTTGTTCTTTGCTGAGTATTGTGTTGTTCTTTACAGAGAAGAACATTAATCAAGACAATTAGATGATCGGCATTGAACCACAAAAACCCCACAACAATTGGTGAGACCTTTTCAATATTATTTATTTATTTATAAATAATTCTACTTCAGTATATTTATTTTATAACTGCATATATGTTGAAAATTCGCTATTTTCAACATCCTTTCATCTATTGGAAGATGCTTCAGTTCTGGGCTCTTTCTAAGTTGATGGAGGGATTTATAAATGCTTGCAAGGACTTGGCCAGGTGTGTGGAGCTGAGTGAATCTATGACATTGTAGATAGTAGCGACATCAGCAATGTCAATGGAAATATTCAACTTTGCAACTCCATCCAAGATTTGTGCAAGTATTCATGCTATGCTATGCTATGCTACATACACACATACACACATACATACACACACACACACATACATACACACACACACATACACACACAGACATCACCTCAATTCGTCGAGCTGAGTTGATTGGTATATGTGACTCGACCCTCCGGGCCTTCTACCAAAAAGTCATTTTTGGAGTTAACATATAGCCTTTCCAGTACACTTAGTGTACGAGAAAGGCAAAAACATCACTCCTACAACATGTTTAAAAAAATGATGCTGGATTACAAAGCTCCAAAGCAGTACCTATTTGGAAAGCGCCGGGTACCGATCATTTATTTTCATGGTGTGTCTGCTCGGAACATAACCACTGCAACCATGAAACAATATTTGATCTTTTGTGGTTGTCAAGCGGTCGTCGATAAAACCGGTTTGATAACTTCCCACGAACTCATTCGTTTCAGGTGACAGTCGACGGAAGATGATCTGTGATAGCACTTTGTAGGCAGCATTCAAAATGGTGATCACTCGTAAGCAGTCTTGTGCATTATCACCATCATAACACAAAAAAGCCGCAACATCAACATTGTCCTTCTTCCTCCATCAACGCTACAGCCGACCGTCTCTATGTTGCTATTGAACACATTCGAGACGAACGCATTGATACGGTGGCTGCCGCCGCCACGCTCTTTCTCTGCAAATCTCTTGAGTAGCCGAACGCTTCTTAACCGTCGTTCCGACGCAGAGCTATGTCACTCACTGCTGGGTGACTCTCGTCTGAAAATGCCAGGATGAGGGTCAATTTGTTAAGTAGTATTGCATGGCGCAGCAAACACAAACATAAAGGGTGATACGTTCAAAATTTGGTCACACAATTTGTTTCATAACTTGAGACTGCGTACACCAAAACAGCTGATTTTTGGACCAGTAATGGTACATTACATGTAGCTTATACCATAAAATTTTCATCAAAATTGCTTTAGTATTTGCAGAGATAGTGTGAATCCTGAAAACTGCAATTTTAAAATTTTGTACAAAGAGGATTAAAAAATAAGAGCATATGTTTACTTTTTTATTTATAGAGCCAGAAATACTGAACCAATTTCAATAAAAAAAAACCAGATTAATCCACCTAGTGGTGATAGTGCCTTTCTCGTCGAATATGTACTCATGATCTTTCCTTGGTCGGGATACGACTGAGAAGTTTTGCTTCAGAATTTTGGCTTTGCAGTCTTTTGGAGAAATCGAAAACACTAATTTATGATTTTTTCCGACGTTTCGGTCCGTATGGGGCTTTTTCAGGGGTTCAATCGGTTAAGGTTTCCTTGTCAAGATGGCTTTGCTAAACTCAAAAATTTCATACGGAAGTTTTGGTATATATTGAGTCCGTTCGGTTTGAAACCGTCGTGATGCGGACAATCTACTACCTATCGTGTGGTCTAGAACTCGGGCTCTGTTCTTGTAATCTTCCACTATTGCTTTATATAGAAAATTTCTGTGCATGGGCCATCATTTCGAAGCATGATCTTTCCGTCGACGTAATCCGAACTGTTCCTGAATCCTGAGAATATTTTATTGAGAAAAGCAATAATTAAAAAAAAAATTGAAACTTATTAATGGAACATATTCCGACATTATGTTAAAGGTATAGACAGAGCTGGAAAATATCAGAATTTTCAGTTGGCTGCATGAGCACCTTCACTATCACTGAAGGCCGATCAACATCAAGACGATAGTTACAAGCTAGGATATAACTTCTTTCACAATCACAGATGACTGTACGACTGACTTCGACAAAGTTTTTTCTTCACACTTTAGGCTATATTTTATTATTATAGGTTACAAGATTCATGTAAAATTTGACAAAAAATGCAAGCAATAAATCCATAAAAAATCCCAATAGTTTTAGACGCAAAAGAGGATTGAAAAAACTTAGTCCGGGGTTGATGCGTACTGTATATTATCCTACTGTATATTTTGACACCTCAGGAATCTGAAATGGTGTGATTTGTTGAGATTGCTTTAGTACAGACAAACAGACATATCATTTGGAACATATTCATCATCAACTTCGTCACGAAAAAATAATCGCCAAGTGCATCAGGTTACATTTCACAACTCGCTGCTGGCTTGATGGTGGTAGTGAGTCAACGTCAAACGAACAAAAATGATTTCACGTGTAACTTTACCAAATACCGTATCTAACAAAATCCACGAACAATCGAAGGGAAAGTTCGCTGTTTCCGTAGCAACTAATACATTGAGCATTTCAGGAACGTGAAAAATCCGGGTATTTTTTCACAAATCATCCTAAAGGTAAGTGACACAAGTAGCCCTTAACGAAATTCAGCGCCTCATATGAAAATCTCTTTTTTGTTTACATAGAGTAATGCGGGGCAAAAGTTCGCAGTGGGTCTTCTGCGCACGAGTTAAAAACCCAGGCAAACTTGTATGGATTCGACACATTGCATTGACAGGCCAGATACTCGTCAATAAAATCTATCTGATGTATCGCATGCATGGGTTTGGTTCCTTTTGGCACTTGGCTACTTCCGGCGGGACACCCTAGATCGGTTCCGGAACACTATCGGTAGTCTTTAAAAAGATCTTAGATGTGGTCTGAGCTTATTTTCTTGCTAATCGTTCATCAAGTAATCAAATAGCCGCTATTTAATGTGCCGCAGGCATGGGTTTGGTTCTCTTCCACATTTGACTACATCCGGCGGAACACCCGGAATCGGTTCCGGAACACTATCGGTTGATCCAAATATGGTCTGAAACTATTTTCTTGCTAAAGGTTGATCAGGTTGCCTAAAGAGCCGCGATTTGATGCGTCTTGCCTACTACCGGCAGGACATCTGGAACGGGTTCTGTAACACTACCGGTTCAAATATGATATGAGAATGTTTTCCTGCCTACTGTTCATCAGGTTATCGAAAAAGCCACTGTTTGAGGTTCGCATGCATGGATTTGGTTCACTTTCATATTTGGCCACTTCCGGCGGAACACCCGGAACCCGTTCCGGAACACTACCGGTTCAGATATGGTCTGAGAATGTTTTCTTGCCTACTGTTCATCAGGTTATCGAACAAGCCACTGTTTGATGTGTCGCATGCATGGGTTTGGTTCACTTTTATATTTGGCCACTTCCGGCGGAACACCCGGAACCGGTTCCGTAACACTACCGGTGCAGATATGGTCTGAGAATGTTTTCCTGCCTACTGTTCATCAGGTTATCGAACAAGCCACTGTTTGATGTGTCGCATGCATGGGTTTGGTTCACTTTTATATTTGGCCACTTCCGGCGGGACACCCGGAACCGGTTCCGTAACACTACCGGTTCAGATATAGTCTGAGATTGTTTTCCTGCTTACTGTTCATCAGGTTATCGAACAAGCCACTGTTTGATGTGTCGCATGCATGGGTTTGGTTCACTTTTATTTTTGGCCACTTCCGGCGGAACACCCGGAACCGGTTCCGTAACACTACCGGTTCAGATATGGTCTGAGTATGTTTTCCTGCCTACTGTTCATCAGGTTATCGAACAAGCCACTGTTTGATGTGTCGCATGCATGGGTTTGGTTCACTTTTATATTTGGCCACTTCCGGCGGAACACCCGGAACCGGTTCCGTAACACTACCGGTTCAGATATGGTCTGAGAATGTTTTCCTGCCTACTGTTCATCAGGTTATCGAACAAGCCACTGTTTGATGTGTCGCATGCATGGGTTTGGTTCACTTTTATATTTGGCCACTTCCGGCGGGACACCCGGAACCGGTTCCGTAACACTACCGGTTCAGATATAGTCTGAGATTGTTTTCCTGCTTACTGTTCATCAGGTTATCGAACAAGCCACTGTTTGATGTGTCGCATGCATGGGTTTGGTTCACTTTTATTTTTGGCCACTTCCGGCGGAACACCCGGAACCGGTTCCGTAACACTACCGGTTCAGATATGGTCTGAGTATGTTTTCCTGTCTACTGTTCATCAGGTTATCGAACAAGCCACTGTTTGATGTGTCGCATGCATGGGTTTGGTTCACTTTTATATTTGGCCACTTCCGGCGGAGCACCCGGAACCGGTTCCGGAACACAACCGGTTCCGATATGGTCTGAGACTATTTTCCTGCTTACCGTTCATCAGGTTATTTAAAATGCCGTGATTTGATGTGTCGCATGCATGGGTTTGCAGCGTTTTTATATCTGGCCCCTTCCTGGGGTGCCGATCCGGAACACCTAAATGGCCATAACTCCGGAACGGCTGGACCGATCTGAGCCATTTTCAATAGGAAACAATGGGACTATATACCGCGTCGAATGAACCATCGGTCGTTGAAATCGGTTGATATTTACTATCTAAAAATGAGGTGACCTTTTTGTACACATACACACACACACACGCACATACGCACACACATACATACACACACACACACACATACACACACACAGACATCATCTCAACTCGTCGAGCTGAGTCGATTGGTATATAAGACTTGACCCCTCCGAGGGCTCTATAAAATTTTCGTTTTTGGAGTGAACATATAGCCTTTCGGTACACCTTGGTGTACGAGAAAGGCAAAAATCTGTATGTAAAGCATACATATCAAAATGTTGTGTAAAAATTTCATTCAATTTGATCCAGCCGTTACAAAGTTATATTTGTTTAGGTGGTCAAATTTTGTCAAGTCAAGTCAAATTTTGGTCACACAATTTTTTTCATATCTTTAGACTGCATACACCAAAACAGCTAATTTTTGGATCAGTAATGGTACATTATATGTAGATTGTACCATAAAATTTTCATCAAAATCAATCTAGTATTTGCGGAGATATTGTTGAACCCTGAGATCAGCAATTTTAAAATTTTGTGCACAAACAAGAACACATTTTTACTGTTTTATTTATAGAGCCAGAGATACTCAACCGATTTCAATGAAAATTTTTCTGTATGTAAAGTATGCATATCAAAATGTAGTGTAAAAATTTCATTAACTTTGATCCAGCCGTTACAAAGTTATATTTGCTTGAGCGACACCCGGTCAGTATTTTTCATATTCAAACTGCTACAACTTTGAAAGTATTCATACAAAATGGGTCAAAATTTTACTAAGAACATATTTCCATAATAGTATTATACTGTAAAATTTTGATAAAAATCGGAGCAGTATTGGTAGTTCTATAATCAAAATTGTGCTTTACTGACCTTAAATTTCCGAAAATTTACTATGGAGCGCCTTTGTACAAAATTTTAAAAAGGTAGGTCGATGGTTTTATCTATATATCAACCAATACTTAATCGATTTTGATGAAAATTTTATGGTATAAGCTACATATAATGTAGCATTACTGGTCCAAAAATCAGCTGTTTTGGTGGACGCAGTCTAAAGTTATGAAAAAAATTGTGTGACCAAATTTTGACCGTATCACCCTTTAGCACGCCCTATGAATAGAATGCAAAGCGTAGAACAAAAACTCGCTTCGGTGTTTCATCGTGTGGTTCGAAAACAAGAGACGATCGCTGCTGTTGGATGTGGTTGACTCTGCATTGAACGAGGGTTGGCTTAAGGGGCTTTTGTGCGAATCGATTATGTTTTGATGGACTGCGTTTGTCGTATGAAGTGATGGTTAGAGCGAGTGTCAATCGACATTGACCATCCTGAAACTGCACAACCCTGCTCGTAAGTTCTCACATTGCAAATGGACGCCTTTCTTGTAAATGGAGCAGATTACCCCTTCCTTCCACTCCTTCGGCAGCTGTTCGTTTGTCCAGATTTTAACTACTAATTGGTGCAGACAGCCCATCTTGATGAGCTCTGCTGCGATACCATCCTTACCAGCTGCACGCTATGTCTGAACCAGAAGATTATAAAAAATGAATGTACATCGGGTTTCTTTCCACCAAACATCAGTATTCAAGCTATATTTTCATTTGCAGAAGGTTTCAAAATATTCTATCGGTGAACATTTTTCCATACATTTTCTATGGGAGAGAAATTGGCCGAAAATGTGAATTTCATGCAAATTTGTATGAAAAACAGCTAAAAAGATGAAAAGATCAAAATTTTCCCGATGAAATATTTTAAAAGTTTCTGCATATGATAATATAGCACGAATTCTGATATTCTGTGGAAAGAAACCCGATGTACATTCATTTTTTATAATCTGCTAGGTCAAACATAGCGTGAGCTGCTTTGTTGTTCTGAGCTGATGGATTGCACCCTTAACTTCCCTCAGCGTGAAAATTGGTTAGTTCTCGTCCTCAACTGCACTAACGTTAATCATTTCCTCCACTACCTGGATCATCCATGCCTACATTCTCTTCCCCATTCAGGTGCTCGTCCAAGGGCTGCTTCCTCCTTTCGATCACCTCATGTTTGTCCGTTAGGAGACTCCCGTCCTTATTCCAGCAGATTTCGGCTTGCGGCACGACGCCTTTGCGGTATATGTTCAGCTTCTGGTAGATCTTACGCACATCCGCTTCTTTTAGGCAGCGCTTTTCTCCCGGAAGAGGTGGTTCTACTGTTTTCGTTTCTGTCTGTATCGTTCCATGTTCTGTCGGGTTCCTTGCTGCCCTCGCTGCGTTTTTCTCCTCTAAAATCCTCGTCGAATTAATCGTTCGGTCATATCCGTTCCACGTACCAAGTAACATTTTATTAACCAATTAGTCTTGAGGAGGTTTTGAAAGCCATCATAAAACCTAATACCTTTTGTTTTGGTTTTTGAGTGTTCTAAGAACCTCTTCTAGTCTATTTGATTTGATACTTTGAGTGTTCTTTAGCAGTAGGCAGTAGGCCATTTTCGTTCGTCAGCTGGAGAGTGCTGAATTTCAAATCGTCAGTCTGAATTCCTACTCCAGGCTTACCTAAACATTCACGTCTCCTATGATGCCCTTGACCTCGCAGCTTGGGCTGCAGTCGTACTCATGCTGTGGGTAAAATACATCTTTGCCATCATCAGTGCTTCGGTAGTGAGGGCTCACTTACCTTATCGGTCAGAATAACACCGACGAGTGTCGGTGAGGATAAGGCCTCCGCTGTACGTAGGCGTCGTCTCCATTCTACTTGGTCCGCAGATCGTCCTCCACTTAATCGACCCACCTACCTCGCTGCGCTCCACGTCTTCTTGTACCGGTCGGATGACTCTCGAGAACCATTTCAGTCGGGTTGCTATCCGACATCCTGATGGCGTTACCCGTCCACCGTAGCCTCCCGATTTTCGCGGTGTGGATGATGGTTGGTTCTCTCAGTAGCTGATGCAGCTCGTGGTTCATTCGCCTCTTTCAAGTCCCGTCCTCTGGGGCAGCAGAGGAAAAAAAAAAAAAAAGTCCCGTCCTCCATCTGCATTCTGCACTCCGCCGTAGATGATATGCAGCACCTTCCGTTCGAAAACTGCGTTGGTTCGAGTGCGTTGGTTCTCTGCACGTAGGGTCGATGCTTCGTGCCCATAGAGGACTACCGGTCTAATCAACGATAGTTAGAACGGCGAATTTTGTTCGATCGTAGAGTTCGCCTGAAGCTCGATTTCCAGCCACAATGTGTCGCTGCATTTCTCTGCTGGAGGCGTTGCCGGCGAACACAAGTGAGCCCAAGTACACGAACTCTTCAACCGCCTCGATTTCATCACCGTCGATAGAAATTCGGGGTGGCGGGCGCGGTGATACCTCCTCCCTGGATCCCTTTGCTATCATGTACTTTGTCTTCGACACATTAATAACTAATCCGATTCGCCTGACTTCACCCTCTAGTCGGATGTAAGTTTCAACAGCGAAACAAAGCAGCTGAACGGACTTCGTGAAAATCGTCCCACTCGTGTTTATTCCAGCTCTCCTTATTACACCCTCTAACGCAATGTTGAACAGCAAGCACGAAAGACTATCATCACCTTGCCGTAGCCCTCTGCGAGATGCAAAGGGACTCGAGAGTATTCCTGATATGTACTCAAATTACGCACTAGGCATTGTAGCCGGCTCAACCGGCTCAGTTAAACGATCTACAAGGTGTCCTAAATTGTTATAACATATTGCTTAAGCGCCACCTCCTAAGAGGACCACTTGTCGTTGTATTGCCCGGCAAACTCAAACCTCAGGGCGAGTTCAATGTAGTTCAACTATCTGAATGTGCTAGTAGATGTTCAAATTTTGGTAGGTACTCGAAACGCCACTCGTGACAAGCTCAAAAGGTAATAAGAATCCCGTCTTTCTACCGGAACGAAAACACCACGAAAACCAATTCTCATCACAGGCCAACTACCTCGAAGACATTAATCCACACGTTTCGGAGACAACAATGGAGGACTGAGAATCCCAAGCAGTCCACACTTGGAGTACAACACGAACAAAACCTTACAACAAAACGACCGAAACGTGAGAAGACTCTTCAGGACAGTGCAACAACCACGGAAAAAATCACAAACGCATCATCTATCAATTCAAACAGTTAACACGATCTATATACAATTTGGAACATATATTATTCAAACATTTTACTCGGGTACCCTACTTCCTTTCCTGTTCCATTTAACTTTCCTCAACTCTCACCTATTCTAACTGTGCGGATTTTCCTCTCTCACTATCTTTCTACTTCCACTCCTTGCTATCGATTCTTTTTCAACCGGTGCTTCCTCTTCCTACCGTGTACATGATGATGTAAGATGAATCATATATGTATAAGTAAACTATTGGCATAGATTCGTACACAAATCCGTTGATTGTGAGGCATATCCCTTACCTCTCGGCTATTTCACCAAGTTAGAAGGTCGATGATAAATATGATACTGCTAGGTAGCTGAACCCGTTCTTTCTTTGACACTTTCAGGTGCCAACTAGGGTGTACGTAATGAGTGTGATAGTTATTGGAAAGCGATGCAACCGAGTGCAATTACGTTAAAAAATTGATATGTTGGTAGAAATTATGCGCCTGGATATAACAAAATTATTTGCTGGTGGGTGGTTTGACTAGGTTCTAAAATCCCGAGTGAAATCTACACTTTTTTTTATTTGTTATGGTCCTAAAAATGGCATCCTTAAAATTATTTGACTTGAAAATGCTACTTGGGTTATGACTTTGTTTCAGAGGAACGTTGATGCGAGTAAAAGTCTTTAAGCTAGTCTAAGACTGCAATGATAACAACGAAAATCTCTCATTAAACGGCGCAATACAATCTTCTTTAACTCACAAAAAAAAAAACACATTCCTCCCCTTTGCGGACACCAGAAAGATTTGAATATTTCGTCGTTTGTACTCCCTAAGTGTAACGATTCTCGACTATTGCTGCTGTACTTAAAGTCATTTTTCTCCCCAAAGCTATTTACTTTCATCGGGCAGCTCAGATGCTCTTTTCTCAGTCGACAACAATCTGTTCCTATTATGCAATGAAACCCCCACAACCGAAGACGATGTTGCTATCGAACCAGTCAGCCAGCCAGCAACGATCCACGATGAAGACGACGACGACAACATTCAGCAGAGCTCTCTAGCATCAAACAAGAGCATAAGCAGAACCCCTCGGGCTAGCGGAATGCGACACGGCGAACGGGAGAATTTCTCTGCGGGCAGAATCCAATTCTGGAAACAATTACAGCCAAGATTACAACAACACTCTTTTCTCCTTCTCATTAGGGGTGGTTTTTTGCTGCCCTTTTTTCGGGTGCTGTTTGCCTGTTTCTGTTCGGCATTTTAGTTTATTATTCGTTCTGCGATTTTGCCTACCACCTCTGTCTGGCGGATTGCTCGTCTGTGGCCCCAAGCGGTTTTAACGATGCTTTCACAATGACAACCAATTTTCGTTCTCCTCCGCACTGCTTGGCGGAGACGAAAGCTTACCTCAGGTGGCCAGGTTTCGAAGGTGCGAGGGAAGGTAGGACTTTTGAAGAATTTATTGACATGCATACCGACGACTTGCGGTTGATGTTCAAACACATCAAATAAAACGTGGAATTATCATCTGCCATCATAAATATAACACTGTGACCACAAAGTTCTCACCCTCCTCGCCGACTCCAGAAATAAAGCGTGAATTCCGGCGAAAACAGCCCGCCCGCACCCGCCGGGATAACTGAACGAACACGCCCACATCACCCCGGAACAACACGAGAAGAGAGCTCTCTCGGTCGGGTGACATCAGATTCAGCATGATTTATGAGCTGACAAATCGAGTTTATCGATTTAGATGTCGGTTGAAGAAAGGAATCCCTCTCCTGCTGGAACAGTATTATACACCGTATCGGGAAGTGCCATATGCGTGGTCCAGCACACACAGGGGAAAAATGCGCACCCCATTTACGAAGAATGTACACAATTCGTAGGGCTGCACAGTTTGTTGTGAGAAAGAATTTATTCTTTGATAAATAAATATTAGTATTTTCATTTCTTTATGTTCTTTCTTAAAATTAGTTTGAGACGAAACATCAGATTTTTTCTACTGATGATGGTATTCCTTCATTTGTGTAGAAACAACAATTATGAGAAAATCCCACACGCAGAAAAATGGCGCTTGTTTAAAACAATAAAACGCATGGTTGATTTTCAAACTGAGAATTTACTTATTCCAAAGTTATATTTAATTGTTTTCATTTAGAGTTTATCGATAAAAACAACCGATTACCATCATTTCATATAATGTCAACAATTTCTTTTGTTTCAACAAAATAAAAACCATAAACATGGTCCGAAAGCACTCACACACCTATAAAATGCTTACCCCAACATCGCCACAACGAAGAAGGTGCAGCAAATCCATCACGCCAACTTCCAAGTGCAGCTTTGGTCGTGATGGATAACGCGCTGGTACTCACGACAGCATCCACAAAAAGTTGATCGGCTTCGCCTTTTTTGTCTTTTTTTTAGTCGTTCTCCTCTCCATCCGCTCACCGACGGTCTAAAAATAGATTTCCGAGCTGCCGCAGGAGCTGCCGTCACCAACACAATCACATTCCGGCTTTGTTAGTCACAAAAGTGCAGTCGTTTAAAACAATCTGTTTTTTTTTTTGTTGAAACTACCAAATCTGTGTTTGTTCTAACAAACTGTGAAAAATTTCGTCAAATGAAAACATTTGTATTATCAAACAATGCAACAGTTCAGTTTAAACTAGAAATCAATTTGTCGCTATAGTAAACTGAAAAATCGGTTGATTTGAACTAGAATTTAATTATGTTTACTATTTATTTTTCTGCGTGCAGGGTAAAACATTCACATAGGGTTTGACCAACCGTTTTGCTGATGTGTAGGTAGTTTTATCTGAATAAATTTGATCAACTCTTCCCATATAAACTTCAAGCTCGTTGAACATTCCCTTAGACTTGAAAGATTTGAACCTGCTCAAAGGTCCTCCGGAAAGAAGGGGGTTGGTGTCCAACCCTGCGGTATACGAACCGAGGCCTATGTCAACGACCTGACATGGATGAAGTCCTAAGGTTAAAGTCAAATTGAATACTTCAGATCTTAATGATGAATGTTGGCGGAGACCGCAACTGGTATCGACTCACAAGACAGTAGGTAATCAATATTCACCCATGCATGCTTGAACAGAAGACCACAGCTCTAAAACAAACTCATCCTTTGGTTTCAGGAATAAGAATAATCTTTATTTTTCTCGTCTTTTAGTTTTATATAATTACACTTTTCAATTTAGTCAATACATAGATAGTTGAGTTTAATCGAATACAGATATGGGAAAACAATCTAACTTGGCGTCGGAGGCGTTACCTTAACAACCATTTGTCATACGGTCTTCTGATTGGTTCGTCGGTGTCAGCTTGGATTAGCCGTCGCGTCGTTCTGTTCTGTTTAGTTCGTGAGAGTAAGTTTAGAGTGCGAGAGCGAAACATATGAAAGAACATGTGAAAGAGAATGTGGTGAATTCAATCAGAACGTGAGATTTTATGAATGTTTATTATTTCTTTAGTGGGTCACTGGGTATGCTCGCCAGTGCTGAAAATTTCATCTCGTCATATCTAAATTCAACCACCTACAGCTCATTTTAGAAGCTGAACCTGAGAATATTGCATATGAAAAACTTGTGCGGCTAGACCAGTTCTGTAAGAAAGTCACGGAAAAACCGTTATTTTTCGAATATTTAATGTAAATGTCACGGACTACCTTTGAAAAATGCTAAATGATATTCACCGTGAATATCATTTGCAGTTTTCGAAGGTAGTCCGTGACATTTACCCTAAATATTCGAAAAATCGCGATTTTTCCGTGACTTTTTTGCAGAACTGGTCTAGCCGCACAAGTTTTTCATATACCATATTCTCAGGTTCAGCTTCTAAAATGAGCTGTAGGTGATTGAATTTAGATATGACGAAATGAATTTTTCAGCACTGATGCTCGCTAGTGAGAACTAGAACGGAAAGTAGAATTGCTGTGTAAGTCAACTGGATGTTGTTCAGCTGGTATGGCTTAGCTATGGTGTTGAAAGATACGGGTTGCATATTCATTGGTAGGCTATGGGAAATGGATTGGAATAGTATGATGGGAAATAAATTATGCACTCTTCTGGTAAGGATGTTTGTACTTGAAGGGTTTTGAAATGTTACCATGTAAGATGGTTTGGAAATCATCGTTCGTCACCTAAGTCAAGTGTGTCATGTTGAATCTAGAGTGTTTCTATGGAATTTTAATTACGTGTGAAAAATAGTCAGTTGCGTATAGCACAGCTCGATCGACACGCTTGACACGCAATCATAGTATGCGTGTTACCTTCTTGCACACCTTGCAGGACATCCTGTATAAAGATGCGCATGCGAGCGAGAATTTGTTCAATAACTTTTTACCCGATTGTCGAAATAAGTTCCGGTCTTTGGCAACATTCATCATTAAGATTTGAAGTATTCAATTCGGCTTTGACCCTATGAATTCATCCATGTCGCACTTGATGACCAAGGACTCGTTGATGGACAGCTGACGGATGAACCCTCGCTATTATACCTACGGTTTCTTGAGTGACCGTGGAAAGTGCCGGAAGCGGCATATCCGTCTCGATAGAGCAACAGTTACTTGCCTTCTGGAACTCCAGGAAACCACTTCACCACATTGCAGAAATACGTAACCGCTGACAGATCGCCTCGTCTCCGGATCGTTCGACCAGTCGGCATCGCTGTACCCAGAAAACGCCGGATCTGCCTCTCTCCTGTAAATCAGCTTGTACTGCTTGGTCCCCTGCGTGTATCGCAAATCGTCTTAGCCACTATCCAGTGTTTTTTTTTTCTAAACCATAGGGGGGAAAATCTGCTCAACAGACACCCTAACAGGAAGGTTAGTGTAGTGTGGGGTTAAGGCCGTCTTCTACAGCAATAGTAAAAGCCAGGACCACTCTCTCCTCGACCCACAAAAAGACATTCCTATGGTCGCCAAACTCTTCGTGTCTCCGGAACCACCAAGAAGGTATTGCTTCAGAGAGGGGCTAGTGCACTTTGCACCCTCAAGGTTAGCTGCGTAGCCTGCAGCAACGAACATCGATGACTCGCTTTGGAGAGTCCATCACGGTAGCATGCTGGCTAGCGTGGCTCAAAATACCACATGTAAAAAAGTTCGATGGGCCCCCTTCTCATTTCGTTCTATACGATGCCACGATGCTCTGGTCAAATTTTCAGCTAAATCCGTTAACATTAAGGCGGTGCTAAACTCATTTGAAGTTTGTATGGGAGTTTATATGGGAAAACATCGTTTTTAGCATTTTTCTCATGAGGGGCACTATTCTTACTTAACCACATAACCGATTATATAGAACTATAATCTTAAATGTGCCGAAAAACTTTGTCGAAGACCACAAAGTCATCCGAAGCTTGTAAGAAAAGAAATTACATGCAGACCATCTGGTGGTGCTTAACATTTAACATGTAAAGGAATAACAATAGCAATAAAATCTCATTGGATGGGCTCGTAATGTCTAGGCTATATCTTTTTTCGCAAGTGGGCTTCGTGGCCGTGCGGTTAGCGGCGTCAGTCGTTTAGGCGTATTGTGAGTGCCACGGAGTGAGGGTTCGATTCCCGCTCCAGCCGGAGGAAACTTTTCGTCAAACGAAAAATCCTCCACTGGTCCACTGGGTGTTCCGTGTTGTCCGTTGCCTAATGTTAGTGAATGTTCAGTCTGTGCAACCTCTGGTTGAAGACGGTGTAGTGTCTTTTAAAAAAAAAAAAGTTTCTGATTACGTTGCGGTCTTCGGTAAAGTTTTTCGGCACATCCCAGGCTATATTTCTACAGGCACGATTACGTGTTTTAAGAAAAATTAGAGCCCCTCAGAAGAAAATTGCAAAAAACGATGTTTTCCCATATAAACTCCCATACAAACTTCAAATGAGTTTAGCACCGCCCTAATGTTAACGGATTTAGCTGAAAATTTGGCCAGAGCATCGTGGCGTCATATAGAACGAAATGAGAAGAGGGCCCATCGAACTTTTTGACATGTGGTTTTGCCATACAAGCATGAGCCACCCTAATGCTGGCGCTTAGCCAGTTTGCCGAGTGGTCCTCACCACTCCCTTTGTCCTCGGAAGGCATGCAGGGGCAACCCCGCCCGCACCCAACTGCTTGGCGGACATCAAGAACTGATGCCCACGTGCAACCCGATCTGACCTGCCCGTAAGGAAGGGTATCATTACCCTTCAGGCCTTATCAGATGCACCCGAAGGTTGCAGACAGCAACCCCGACCCTTGCCGGGGACCAGGCTTGTCCGCACTGAACGCATGAAAATTCTGCTCTTTGGGGTCGTCCATAAATGACGTTGCTTTTTGGGGGGGGGGGGGGGTGTTTGTGATTTTGTGACGAAGTGTGACGATAGGGGGGTAGGGGTTTATGATATGCTACGTAGCTTTCTACTAGGTCTATTAAAAAGATATTTCATAATCAATAACATTTTTACTTGCATTAGGGGTATTAGGGGCATAATGGACAACCCAAGCAAATGAGTACGTTAGGCCCAAGGTTGTTAACCGATAAAGTATCGACAGTTAACTCAACGCAAACTCGATAACGATAAAAGTTGCTCGATAATCGATAACGATAACCAAACGATGAATCAACGCGAAGATCAACGTACCTTCGATAATTCTGCGATAAATCTAGTTACCCTAGTGACGGCATCAACAACGGTTCAGATCGCGAAGAAAATTTTCCGGAGACGTTATCGAGTCGATAATTTCAACAGTTAACTGTATCGCCGATGACGAATCCGTCTGAAGACGTTATCGTTATCGACGATAAACGATAACAGACGTTAACTGTATCGCCGATAACGATAATTTATCGATTAACAACCTTGGCTTAGGCCTGTATAACAGAGAAAACTTAACATATTATCAGTTGGCTTACAACTTTAACTTGTTTCCTACGTATTTCAAACATTTACAGCTTGTAGAATGTCTTTATTGTGAAGAAATAATGAATTGTAAACCGTGTGTTTTTCAGGGCTGGCAGGAAAGGTACGGGGCGAAATGGACACCCATCGGGGCATAATGGACACCCCTCATATTTTATGCTAATTCTTTGTTTACACCAACCAGTTAAGTAATTTGCTTACGGAGATCAATACCACAGATATAATACTCCATCTTAGACGAGTTATTTAATTAAACTTTAGGCTAAAATAATCGGATTGACTTTTTCCAAAATTTCTTAAACGCCTAACAGTATGCATTGCGCGTACATCCATTCATAATTGCCAGTGTTCATTTCGCCCCGAATCGACTACAACATTGAAATTGCTTTTTTAAGTAAATTTTGATCAAAAATAGAATACTTCATCCACAGACAAACAAACGTAACACTCTCACATTTCACGTAGTACACCGATTTAACGGTCCATTTAAAAATTTGATAGTTGGCCAACTGCCCACCCGTGGCGCTCGCATCGTTTTTGTTCGAGTTTGACGTTTGCTCACTACCGCCACCTAGATGATGGTCGGCCAAACTCAGTCCGTTTAGTATTGGGCGAACAGGTTTCCAGTACTATGATTTGAATCGAAACATGTTCGAAGTGTTACGTCTGTTTGTCTGTGCATCATCCATTGACAAATGGATCTCCGTAGACATGTAGAAAAGGTAACAATTCTTTTGTTTTTATGGTGGACACACTCCAACACTCGTAATACCTTATTTGCTGCTGCTTTGAAATTATAAAAATTTCACCATATGAAAAACATATTTCAATTTCAATGATATTTTGGTTATTTTGGAGCAATATGAATGGTACTTTTGAAAAATATAACCATGACTTGTTCCTTTACACTTATGCATTAAAAGTTTTACATAAAAGTCCACGGTTTCGGCAAAAACAGAGGTGTCCATTTCGCCCCGGGTGTCCATTATGCCCCTAATCCCTCTAAGTATCATTATCCAGTAAATAAAAAAAAATAGTTTTATTTTTTTTCTCTTCACATTAATGTAAATAACAAATAATGGAAATAAATGCCGGCTTCATTTCATAAGACATTCAGCTATCGGACGCAACAGCTGTATCTGAAAAAGTGGTTTTGGAATCCTGCGTAAAGAATAATGTATTGTGTTTGCAGACAGAAATCAATTTCGCTCAAATGCTTCTCAAGACCAATAGTTTGCTGTTTGCTATAGGGCACTGCACGCTGCTAAGGTTACAAAGGAAAATTTTTCTGAGTTTTTGGCATTACGACATTATTCCAGCAGTTCCTTATATAGTTTCTACAGGACTTCCTCGAAGAATTCATCCAACAATTTCTTAAGAAGCTCCTCTAGGAGGAATTTCTCATTGGGTTCTTTATAGGTTTGCCCAACAGGACAAGGATAACATTTCCACAGGAATTCCTACTGGGAATCCCAGAAAAAACTTCTGAAAACATTCCAAAAGGATCTGGAGGAATCTCAAAAGGAATCCGTGAAGGAACTACCAGAAGATTTTCAGAAGAAACTCCTGGAACAATCTTTAAAGAAAATAGATTTTTTTTTCTTTTTATTCGTGAATTTTAACTTAGACTAATTCTTCACAAAGGAAATAGAGAAATTTCAAAAGAAATTCCGAGAGGTGTACCTGGAGCAATTCTAGATGAAGCTTTCGGAGAAATCTTGAATAAACTTCTGGAAAAATCTCAGAAGGAGACATTTGTAGATTGTCAGAAGGAACTCCTGGTATAATTTCTGAAAAAAGCACGGAAAAAATAATTGAAAGAATTCCGTAAAGAATTCCTGAAAGAATCCCGAAAATAACTTTTTGGGAATCACGGAAGATTATCTGCATATACAGGGGATGGCCAAAATGTTTGGGATAGGCAACTTTTTTTTTCTCTAACAAAAAAGTTCAACATGCTATAACTTTTCATAGAGCGCACCAAAAAATCTCAAATTTTGACTGTTTTTCAACCTACTGTATGTGCATCATTGGTACAAATTTGGGCTCGATTGATTAATATTTCGCAAAGTTAGAACCGTTCGGGTAAAACACCTTTTTTTAGACAACTCATTTTTAAGCTGTCATATCTCGGAAACCAGTGAACCGAATTGAATGAAATTTTGAACTTACACTAACAATATGTAAATGCTTCACCAACTATTAAAACATAGGTACTTTTTAAACGTTGAAAACAGTTATCATGGGTTGATACTTTTTGGATTTTTCTCGAAAAATGTCTTTTTTTACATCAATGTCAATAAATTTTAGTGTTGATATCCAAAGATTTTCCACTTCTGTTCTCAAATTATCTCTAATCAGATATATTAGAGCCTATTGATGAATACATTTAATAATTTTTGTGTGGTATTATAAATTTACTCATTTTCCTCTATATGGGTAAAAATTTCAACCCGGTATAACTTAATTTGCCGTGAGAAAATATTATATTTTATAACGTCGTATTAACTATCAATATATTGTTGATAAACGTTGAAAAATAATTTCATTTCGGTTCACTGGTTTCCGAGATATGACAGTTCAAAAAATAGTTGTCCAAAAAATAGTGTTTTACCCGAACGGTTCTAACTTTGCGAAATATTAATCAATCGAGCCCAAATTTGTACCAATGATGCACATATAATAGGTTGACAAACAGTTAAAATTTGAGATTTTTTTATGCACTCTATGAAAAGTTACAGCATGTTGATTTTTTGTGGGAGAAAAAAAAGTTGCCTATCCCAAACATTTTGGCCATCTCCTGTAACTGTTGGTGAAATCTAAGAAAGAAAATCCTGGAGGAATTCCAGAAATAGTTGCTTTCGAATCCGTAAAGGGATTCCTCGCTGAATTCTAAGAGATCCTGGAGGAATCCTGGATGAAGTGAATGAAGAGATGCCGGAAAAAGTTGCTTGGGGAGTCCCGGGAAAAAATCCTGGATAAATCCTAGAAGGAAATCCTCGAGGAATCCCAGAAGAACCCATGAAGGAATTCCTGAAGGAATCCAAAAAAGAACATCTGGAGGAATGCCAGAAGCAACCCCTGGGAGGGTTTTGAAAGAATGCCGGAGGGGTTACATGCCGAGATCTTGGAACGAATATCTGAGTGAATTCCTGAAGGAAACCAAGAAGGAATTCCTGCAATTATCCCGAAAGGAACTTCTTTAGGAAACACAGAAGGAAGTTCTGATGGAGTCTCAAAAGAAATTCCAGTTAAAATCCCTGTAGAGATGTCCAAAGAAACTGTTGGTGGAGAGAGGAGAAGAAAACCTTTAAAGAGCTACTGAAGGGGTTTCCTTAGATAAACTTTTAGAAAAACCTTTAAAAAACTCCTGGAGAAATCTCAGAAGGAGCTTTTGGAAGAATCTAAGAAGGAACTCCGAAATGAAGGAACCCCTGAAGGAATACAATAAGGAGAAATTCTCTAACGGAATCCCGAAGAAAATTCATGGAGAAATCCCAGAAGGAAGTGCTGGAGGAACTAAAAAGGGAGACATTCTCAAAAATGGGAATCCCAAAAGAAGCTTCTTGAGGCATTAAAAAATGAACTTCTGTAAGAATTTAAGAAGAAACTCCTGCAGGGTCCTTCGAATGTCGTGGTGAATTTTATTCAAATG
Organism: Aedes albopictus; assembly: GCF_035046485.1. NCBI lineage: Eukaryota > Metazoa > Arthropoda > Insecta > Diptera > Culicidae > Aedes > Aedes albopictus. The sequence goes on from NC_085138.1 coordinate 246,375,514, forward strand.
AAACCAATTTGATATTTTTAATAGATTTATTAGTGAGCAAACTAATTTCTTCGGAAGAGCTTCTAGGCTAATATGAAATTAGGAGCATCAATTTCCTGTTCTTTGGCATCAAGCAGAACTATGGATGGTTTATTGAGTCATTAACTTTGGTGATAATAATCTCCATACTGGCTGCACCTGTGCTCTTGATGTCGGCGATCTGAACCTGTCAGTTCTATTAACATACAAGTTAAAATTGAAATCAGAGCTAAGTTTGAGTTTTTTCTTACATGAAAATTTTGTTATGGGGGGGGGGGGGGGTGTTTAACAGGCTACATCATTTATAGAGGGGGGTATCTGAATTTGTGACGAAATGCTACGAGGGGGGAGGGGGGTAATTAAAATCGCTTAAAAAAGCTACGTCATTTATGGACGCCCCCTTTTGATTTACACCACCAAAACCATCGTATTTATCCAATCTTCCTATTTTACCTGATAGAAGGATGTTTGAATATTTTAAATGTCATTTCGAACTGTCAAAAAATCGCACCGCAGTGCCGCACTGAGCGTGCAAAGAGAAATTCACTGGGGTGAATTCACCCGGGTGAAATTCTCTTTGCGCGCACAGTGTGGCACTGCGGTGCGATTTTTTGACAGTTCGAAATGACATTTAGGATATTTCAACATCCTTCTATCAGGCAAGATAGAAAGATTGAATAAATACGATGGTTTAGGGGATGTAAATCAAAAGAGCAGAATTTTCATGCGCCGAGTGCGGACAAGCCTGCCGGGGACCCCTTTCCAACCACGGACTCGGATTGAACCCAGTAGACCGGCGCCACGCCCGCACCGCTACCGGGACTTCCTCTCCGCGGCCACTTAATCGCTGTAAGGACTCCATGTCCTCAATGATAAGGATGCCGATAGGCACCATACCAGTACACGCAACCTGAGATTGGCAGATTCTAATACAATTGGGTATGAAACATATACAAATATTGTATTAGGGCCTTGCAAATACAAAAATTGGTAGGTGGCAGTATACCCAAAATTGTATTGGCTTCCTAGAATCTGGAAAAGGAAAATTTCGCATGTGTGCGTGTGCTCTGTCGCACTGGTTTCTCATTATTTGTTCTATTTTTAGACTGATCATGGCAGCAGCGGCGGCATCAAATACCAATACATGTTTAAAAAGAAAAACGGGCGGCGGCGGGAATCGAACCGAGACACTATCATGGTGATACACAGTATCCTGCGCTCTAATCAACACGGCTATAACTGCACATGAATGTACAAGAGGCTGAAAGCCATCATGATCAACACAAACGTGGCTTGGTGATGGAAGTGATACAGCCGCCACACTGCACAATGGGTCCAGAGCTGTATTTGCGAAGACAAAACTGTTTATGCTTCAGCCTTAAGTTTTTAGACACATATTGTGTTTTAGAAAGTTTATTTTCAATTGTTGACCCCATTCCCTATTATTGTTATGTTGGGGTGGTTCGTCTGGTTAAACTGATTCAAAAATTTGCTTTCTAATAATTTTATTTGCGATGCCATGATGGATGGTGATGGATCGTTTAAATAGAAATTCCACCAATAAACGGCAAATTCTAAATTTCATATATCTCAGGACTCTCACCACTTAGAAAGTTGGTGTCTTCGACAACGTTGTTAAGTGAGTCAAGGGCTTACAGTTAATGGTCCACTAGGCGGCGCTAGTTACACATTTGCAAAATCATTCAAATGATTGATATTTTTTCGTGAAGTAATCAACAAGCTGTAAGTTTGTTTTCTTTGAACGTGTCTAAGTCAAGTCAAAGGTTTTTCAAAGAGCTATGTATTAGTCATAATTGTGCAATGTCGCATTTCATTCGGTTCACTTGATCCAGAGATATAGCAATTAAACGAAGAATTAGTTTTTGACTTCCGTTTATCAAATTACTGTACCTTAGGACTAAGCGAACCGAATTAAATTAAATTAAATTTTGAAAGTTTGTGACTAATGTATTGGTCTTCATGTATCGTTGGACTCGACTAAAATATGACCAAAGGCAAAAAAGTTGCAATTTATTGAAAACTTTTCGAAAATTTCTAATGATTCGAATGTTTTATCCAAGGGCTGAAAGTCTCTTGAATAAAGACAAATCAATCAAATCAATCGAATGTTTTATTTTTGTAAATTTGCTATAACTTTGTAAAACATTCTGATATTGTATAGAGAATAATGAATCAGCAGATTTTTGGATAAGCCACACTTGATTGACCGTAATCATTTCACAATAATGAAAAAAAAAAAAGAAATGACAGAACTTGGCAGAAACATTTTTGTCTTCGTAAATACGACTCGAGACCCATTGTGCACTGAAAAGCCCGCATCCAGCAGGTTGCTGTTTGCAAGTGGAAAATTCCATGCAGACAATAGGACGCGAAGCTCAGCAGCGAAGCGAAAGTTATTTTTAGACGCAACCCGGTTCAACTTCTCGGGTTTGAATGGAGGTGTTTGTGTGTAGTGGTATGGAAGCTATGGAACCGTGTAGCGCATCTTAATACAACGAATAGATTATGATTTATCACATTTTCTGTACGTTTTTAATACATAAATTGGTAGAAAAGGCATATCTCAATTTTTGGTAGCTTTTCTTGTTTTGCGTGTAATGACGCAGACACGGTGACATGTGACACGGTACGGTACGCGCTCGCAACCCTCAGGCACATAAGCCTGTAAGTACTTTCCAACTTCCGTACTTAGCGCAGTGCCCCACGCCAGGCCGCCATACATAAGTATTGTCATAGCAACACTAGCCAGCAGCTTGCGCTTACTGGCGTACACCGCATAGCTATTGGACATCATCCGGAACAGTGCCGCAATAGCTGTGGAGGCTCTTTTACAGGCATAATCGACGTGGCTACCGAAGGTAAGCTTATCGTCGATCATCACGCCGAAATGTTTGGCGGAGCGCTTTGACAGGAAGTGCACTCACCTACACTGATCTCCACCTGCTGCTCCGACTTCTGGTTGTTAAGAACCGTCATCTCAGTCTTGTGGTGAGCCAGCTCCAGTTTCCTGGACCGCATCCACGCCTAAACAACCTTTATCGAGTGGTCGGTAGTCAACTTTACCTCCTCGATCGTTTCACCGTAGACTTCGAGCGTAATGGTGTCGGCAAATCCGACAGTCTCCACTCCCACTGGGTATTCTAACCTCAACACCTCGTCGTACATGACATTTCATAACACCGGACCCAGGATGGAACCTTGCGGGACTCCTGAGGCTAAGTGGAAGCACTTCCGGCCCACCTCCGTCCGTAAATTAGTACTCGATTCTGAAAGTAACTTTCGAGAATCTTGTATACGTACCCCAGACGCAAGAGTGCATATGCAATAGCAGGCCAGCTGGCGCTATTAAACGCATTCCTTACATCCATAGCGTCTACGGTGGACCTCCCCTTTCGGAAGTCGTACTGGTTACTCGAAATACTATTTTCGTCCTCGGTGAACCTCAGCATTCTATTGAGGATGATATTCCCCGGCGTGTCTATCAAGCATATTGGTCTGTATGCCGACGGGTCTCCGGGTGATTTCACCACCTTTGGCAATAGAACCAGGCTCTGCCTCTTCCAAGCTTTTGGGAAAACTCCCTCGTCCAGGCATTTATGCATAGCAGACCTGAACATCTCGGGCGCCTCTGCAATAGCTACGTCTGGACCAGGGGCCTTACCTACGCAAGGGACTTTGCTATCCCCGCAAGTTTCACATCGGTGACCCTTTCTTCATCGTCAGGCACAGTCCTCAGCTGTCCTACGAAAGGAGGCCAAGGACTAGGATCATGACGCGGAAAAAGCCCTTTGCTGATCCCCTCCAGCATCTCTGGAAATTGCTCTGTAGGAGCCATTACACCTCTCGTCTTGGCTACAACGATCCTGTAGGCGTCACCCCACGGGTTCGCATTGGCACTCTGACAGAGACCCTCAAAGCAGGCCTTTTTGCTTGCTCTTATCTCGGTCTTAAGCGCGGCTTTTGCAGCAGCGAACACCACCCGCCGTTTGTTTCGCTCTTCCTCTGATCGTGCTCGCTGCATCCGCCGCCTAGCCCGTAGGCAGGCGCGGCGCAGGTCCGCAATCGCGTCGATCCACCAGTAAGCCAGTGGCCTCCCATTTCTAGGGTGGACTCGCCTAGGCATGGTCGCATCACACGCACGTGAGAGCACCGCTATCAGCTCGTCGCCGTCTAAACCGATTAAGTTTCGCTCACGGCAGAGCGCCTCCCTAAATACCCCTTCGTCGAAGTATGATGTCTTCCACCTGCGAGGGCTTGGCCTTGGCCTAGCCGCCTCTTCTTCTATCCGCTGTCTGCTGTTGTTGTAGTCGATACTGTAGCGAACCGCCAGGTGGTCGCTGTGAGTTTAGCTATCGACTATTCTTCAGTTCGAACTACCTACTTGTTAAGCCAGTACTACAAAAGGTTACGTCAATAATTGACTCCTCTCCGTTTCGACTATAGGTACTCTTGGTACCGACATTATCCAAGTCGACATCTAAGATGGCCAGTGTTTCTAGCAGGATCTGACTCCGTTGGTTCGTGAAACGGCTTCTCGATTACACGGCCCAGGAATTAAAGTCACCCACTATTACCACCGACCTTCGCCCTGTTTGCACGGTCGTTATGCGGTCCAGCATTTGTGTGAACTGCTCGATCGGCCACCGCGGAGGCGCATAACAGCTACAGAAGAAAACCCCGTTCACTTTGGCGACCACGAAACCCTCATAGGTAGTAGACACCAACTCCTGGACGGGGTATTTACCCGTCGTCCATATCGCCGCCATTTTTGTGGAACCATCCGCGACCCAGTTGCCATTGCCGGCGGGTACTCGGTATGGGGCCGCTATGGTGGCGAAATCCGTCTCTCACTCAGAAACCGCCTGGCAAAGCAGTTGCTGAGCCGCGTCACAGTGGTTCAGGTTTCAGCTGCGTTACCTGCACTGCGATTTGTTCACCACGGCTTTCTTGATGGCCGGGCACCTTGGACCACCCGTTGGATGTCTGTTGTTCACGGATTTCCCGGTACAGATCATACAGAAGGGTGGACTCGTGCTGCTTTGGGTCTTATGACCTTCAGCGCCGCATCGCCTACACAGTTTGCGCCTGTCAGGGCCTTTGCAGTCCCATGACTTGTGTCCTTGTTCCAGACACCTAAATCAAACCTCTGGTGGCTCGTGGAAGGTCAGAGGGCATACGCACCAGCCCATCTTTATCTTCTCTACTTTAACGGACTTTTTAACGTCAGCCACAGGTAGCTGAACCAAAGCTATCTGTGTCCCTGCAGGCCCCTTCCGTGACCTCGTTTAGGTCTTTGACCTACAGAGTCGCCTCATGTGTAAGAGCCTTCACCTCTACACCCTCACCAAGGACCTCTTCTGCCAGCCTCTTGTAGGCGGCGCCCTTGTGATCCTTCTCGCGCTTCAACTCCAGGATCATCTCGTCCGTACGAGTAGGCAAATCAATCAATCTATTAATACTGCGTACGTCAGCTCCAAGACCCTCAAGCTTAGCGTCGCTTTGCATCGCCTTCAAAACGTTCGAGTACTTGGACTGTTCCGTCTTGATGACGAGCGCGTCGCCTTTCTCGCGCTTGACACGTACTCTTCCACGCCTTGGCTTGGCGTCCTGTACTTCGATCGGGGGATTCGTCTTCTTCTTCTTCCGCACTACCTTAGTCCAAGGGGGGTCCTCTCCTTGGATCGCCCTATTCTGTGGCTGCTGAGGGCCCACCAACGGTCGCAACCCCTTGTTCCAATCGTTCCGGTACGGGCCAACCTTTTCAGGTTCATCTTTCTCAGCTTTCCGGGAACCGACTTTCCGGCATTGTTACCGGGATAATTATGAACCTGGTTTTGCGGGCGCCGCCAGACAGCTCCTCACCTGACGGCTGCCTCGCCTGCCTCTGCGAGTGCTTGTCTCGTTTGTCGCGAGCAGTCGCATCCACTTTCTTTGGACTACCTGCGAAGGAGAAGGCCTCCGTTAGAGTAAATTTTGGAACTTTCGCGAGTACCGCGTGCTCCTGCTTGGCATTATCGATCGACACCCTAAGTCGAAGCAAGGCCGTTTTAAGGTCCTTGCTTATATTGGACTTAGTGGACGCAAAGTCGATGATTTTGCCAAGCTGCTGCTCAGCCACCTCTATTGCGAACCGTCCTTTATTTTCTTGGCTGGCGGCCTTCAGCAGCCATGCTCCGTCCATTATCTCCACCGGCTGGCTTACCGGGAAGTGGACTGGAGCTCCCACGCTTGAGCTGCGTACGCAGCCCCCAGCGCCTGACTCCTCACTTCTCCTTGTCGAAGACCTCATAAACCTGCTCCTTGCGAAGGGGTTGATCGCACCACTGCTTCCACCTTGATTCTGATTTTTAAGATTTTTATTCATGATTCATCCCACGAGTAGCACGGGAAATAATGTCCACCACGCCAGAGCCCTCTGCATTAACGCGGTAAGGGACAGCTTACTGTGGGGGGTGTCCAGGTACTCCATAGACTCCGTTAAAGATCGGGCATCTTTTTCACCCCCTCGATCGCTCATTCCTCGGCACGGGTCGCTTGACACCTTGAATTGGGGTTAGTAGTCCTATTCTTAGTCGGCGACTACGCGGCTGACTCGCAAACGGGAGGTTCGTCAGGCCCCAGGACTATAGTCCCTGCTGCCCACTTACGAGGAGGTTGATCGTGGGCGATCTGCGTGCCTGCCGGACCCTTTCGCAGGTGGACCGATGTACTGGGTGCATCTACCTCGCACTGCTGCTTAAGTGCGGCTGTGAGCTCCTCTCCGTCGCGACGGTGATCTCGTCCAGGAATGTATACTGGGGAGCCACCTTCGTTGGTTGTTGGGGCTCCCACCTGCGCTTTTTCGTCAGTACCTTCTGAGCCATTGGATTGTACGAGGTATTATGTATAGGTATTCCTCTGCGGATACGAGACATGCATCATGCTCAAAGAGGACCTTTGGCAGTTGCAGGAGAACGATGTGTGGCTGCGAAGGAGCTCGCCACGAGCTCGCTGCACTGTACGGCGAATCTAGCATCAAGGTTGCCAACACCGGCAGGATACGGAGGGCAAGGCATGTTATAAGAATGCTGGATAACAACCTTGCAAAGTTGGTGTTCTCTACTGATCCAGTTGGCACAAAGTTGCCGGTGATCTAGTGGCGCAGGGATCACGATGGGCGAACCAGCTGGGGTGATCAAGGAATGGAGAGCAGCAACCGCAAACCAAGAATTGTGGCGTGTTGTTGGTTATTTTTTATCCTCATTGTGATGCTGTGCAAATAAGTATATGTGATAGCAGTTAATTTTTGCGTTAGCGTTGGCGTAGTTACGGTAGATTCGTAGATTGGATACTAACCACATTTATGTACCTTATATGTGATAGCAGTTAATATTGTACAAAAAGTAACATTTGTTACCCCTAAAGAAGAAACAAACCCCATATCCAAATGTCAGGCAAACAATTAATGTACTTTTCCCATACAAAAGACACATATTGTTAAATCATATAGAATATATTAATACGAGATGTTAAAGATTTTCCAAAAACGCGCCCCACATTTGACCTTTTTCCCCTATGTAGAGATTACCAAAAGTCCTAAAGAATCAGAACCCCTGCCGAGGTCACGTGTCCTCAGCTAAAGTCATATTGACTAGTTTACAGCTGGGAAGGTAGAGGGTAGGGACACTGAAGATTATTGATTGCACTATTGGTTTCCGCTCTGGTTATGCTGCTGTCGTTCCGAGCGTTTCTGGTTCACGGCTCATGTGTAGTTTTTTTTAGGGGGATGAACCGTAATCCGCATGAGGAAAAAAATCGATGCACTTAACGGGAAAATCCAAGACGATAATGACGGTGTCAATTGCGGTGCAAGTGGGAATGATAAATTGTGCGTTTATGGTAATCAGATTAAGTGATAGAGCGTCACAATTAATTTGTATGTAACAGAATGCGTGTGATGTAAGTGGGGGTTGAAATTTTATTTAATTGACTTGTTTCCTGCTTTTGTTGGGACGAAAAGAAACTTTGCACAATTTAAACTATATTTTAACTTATTTTTATTCATTTCGATTTTGTTTTCAAAACCATACGTTTGAAAGAAACAAACTTAGATTGCATTTTTTTTTTTTCAAAGATAAAACAAACTCTGGATCCGGACAGTTAGAGAAGCCTTTCCTAATTGATAGTCAATAAAAAGAAAGGCAACGCAGTAGGTACCAGCAAGTCCTAAGCAAATATCAATCAATCTGTTTGCTTAGCGAATTTACTCAATCAATAAGCGGGATCAAGGGAAAACAAAGCCGGTTGAAGTAAGGCGTGTTTGATCCGCCGCCCGCCGACCCGAAAACAATCGTTTTGATTTGCGGAGAACGAAAAGCCGAAAGTGTACTCTTTGAAAGAAGGGTGAATTCAAAACGACGAAAAACAGAAAAGTTTAGAAAACCGTATCCAGCATGCAATTGTTTGCTCGAGGTAGCACAATTAGCGATGCTGATTGATGTCTGATTGTTCTGTAGGGACATTGGAAAGCACCCAGCCAACCAGTGCACACTGTTGCGGATGGCATAAAAACGTGATCGAAATTGTTTTGACCATGAAAACATGATTTTTGATCTTTGGTGTCTTCGGCAAAGTTTTTCTATAAAATAAGCCCTAATTTATGGAAATATCATTTTTGTGATCAATCCCCCTAAAAGTGAGAAACGGTTTCTAACTTTTTTATTTGTAAACTAAAAAAAGATGTTTGTTCAGAGAAGTTGTAGGCAATTTTACTAGAAACAACTTTGCCGAACATACAAAATTTCTATCTTTTGATTTGTATGTACATTTGAGGCGTTTTTTATGAAGCACCCCTAAAAATCAGTTTTTTGCTTATAACTTTTTCTATGAATTTTTCACGATTTCCAAATGTTCTAGCAAATGTTTTGCCTTATTAAAACGCGTAACTTTTGCGAAGAAAGTATATATCTATCTCTCATATTTAGCATGTTATTGGAAATTTCACTTTAAAAAATGCTTATGTTTGACATACCCATTTGTTAACTTTCGCACGTTTTCGCAGACCAGGATTTTCACATTTGAAAATATGGAACGAGTTTTATCTATTGCAAATATAGCCAGTTTTAGCCTGATTTCGCCTGCATATTTAAATTTACATACTAGAAATGACTATCATTATAAAATGTGTTATTGTAAAATGATCAACATGTCAAAAAATGTACTCAGTGCTTTTCTTACATGTTTTTTCCACATGAACACGCAAAAACGTTTTCACAGAATCACTTGGAACTGCATCAGATGACTTTTCCATAAAATTTAAGATTTTTTTTAGATAAACAGTGGCTCTCATAGTAGTAGGATAAGTCTCTTCCACAAAATAAACGATATTGAGTGAGTTTTTGGTGGCAAAGTGTACAGGCCGCGTTTTCATTCGGTCGTCGTCGTCGTCGTCTATTTGACTGCTCATCTTCGTACGGGGCGATTTATGATTCGATAAATGCAACAAACAACATTTTTTGCGATTTTAGTCAACAGACATTGAAATGTTCGTCACGTCAAGTGTCGGCCCAAGTTCCAAAGCCACGTTGGTTCAAATCACTTTATTTTCTCTTTCGTTAATTTTCGCACTTCGAAAACTATCTGAATGGTTCGTCATCTTCGATGTCGGCATGTGTTTTGTTTTAGTCCAAATGAAAATAAGTGGTTTGATATTAATAGGGTTGCATGAATCACTCCACTTACCAAAGTGAACTCATATCATGCGCCCTTTCCCCTCCCCACTAACAAAAAGTCCTTCCCATGACAGACGTGGAGACGCAGAGGTGATCTCGGTCTTTAGTAAGCAACGCACGTCATAATAACATTCCTTTCCTTCCTCGATGACCGTAAGGACGTGGCCGGCGCCGTTATTGACCTAATAAAGTTTGGAATTCTCGAAGATGCACATTGAGGACAGTAAGCTACTCCCAAGCTCCGTCTGTTGGTTCCTTGTGCAACTTCGATTGTTCTGGTCAATCACGGAGTAGCAACTACGAATAGTACGGTCATCTATGCTCATGCTCATGCTCATGCTCACAAAATAAACGATATTGTTGAATGATCTTGCCAATGCTTATAAAATTTTTCGGGTTCATGTACACTTTGCAGAAATGTAAATTTTCAGAATGTTTAAATAACAGCATCTAATGATTCGATTAATATTGGGTTTCAATTTGTTTACTTGAAAATTATTACATATCTGTTATTATTAATGCATATCATTGATTAACGTCATCACTTATTTCATTGCTTCCAGTTACTATCTCGTCATATGTTTAGAGCAAAAGGTTGTTCGCATCCTACGTTTATGGTGTTCTAGTTATTTTTTAGGAAATTGTCCAATATTCCTTATTATGGGATCAGATGTTTCAAGCAGACGATGTAGGAGATCTGTGTTAGTTTAGATTTTTGGAAACTTACGTCTATGATCCTCTCTGTAATTTCTGGTGTTTTGTTGCGTGACTCTTGTGCTTCCTCGGACAGAAAAACATACAAACAGTAACTGGAAGCAATACATTTAATGATGACAGTAATCAATGATATGTGTTAATATTAACAGATAAGTTTCATTTTTCAAGTAAACAAATGAAATCAATATTAATCGTAACATCAGTTGTTGTTATTTGTACCTTCTGCAAATTAACATTTTCGCAAAGTGTACATGAACACGAAAAATTTTATGAGCATTAGCAAGAGCATTTAAAAATATCGATTATTTTGTGGAAAAGACTTATCGTACTACTATGAGAGCCACTGTTTATCTGAAAAAAAAACTTAAGTTTCATGGGAAAGTCATCTGATGCAGTTCCAAGTGATTCTGTGAAAACGTTTTTGCGTGTTCATGTGGGAAAATCATGTAAAAAAAGCACTGAGTACATTTTATAATGATAGTCATTTCTAGTATGTAAATTTAAATATGCAGGCGAAATCAGGCTAAAACTGGCTATATTTGCAATAGATAAAACTCGTTCCATATTTTCAAATGTGAAAATCCTGGTCTGCGAAAACGTGCGAAAGTTAACAAATGGGTATGTCAAACATAAGCATTTTTTAAAGTGAAATTTCCAATAACATGCTAAATATGAGAGATAGATATATACTTTCTTCGCAAAAGTTACGCGTTTTAATAAGGCAAAACATTTGCTAGAACATTTGGAAATCGTGAAAAATTCATAGAAAAAGTTATAAGCAAAAAACTGATTTTTAGGGGTGCTTCATAAAAAACGCCTCAAATGTACATACAAATCAAAAGATAGAAATTTTGTATGTTCGGCAAAGTTGTTTCTAGTAAAATTGCCTACAACTTCTCTGAACAAACATCTTTTTTTAGTTTACAAATAAAAAAGTTAGAAACCGTTTCTCACTTTTAGGGGGATTGATCACAACACTGATATTTACATAAATTAGGGCTTATTTTATAGAAAAACTTTGCTGAAGACACCAAAGATCAAAAATCATGTTTTCATGGTCAAAACAATTTCGATCACGTTTTTAGGCCATCCGCAACAGTGTGCAGTGATCGTATAAGATGTTGAATAAGATGTTGAAGTGGAGGCGATATGCGTACATTTTACAAGCGCCCAAATGGAGGCATGTTCGCATATGGTCTCCACTTTATCATCTTATGCAACATCTTATACGATTACTGGTTGTCTGGGCAGTCAAGCAGATCATCGGGGAGTCAACCAGACTATACTAGGTTCGATTTCCGGTCGAACCAGAACCATCTAGTATAGTGGAAATTCCACTGTCTTTCTTGGGCAGAGTATCGTCTTGTCTGCCACACGAACAAATGCAAATATTGTGAAAATTACAACACAACGAGTAGTTGTGAAAAACAATAGTAGTTTCAAAACACTTTCGCCAGCTCTATTCACGACCATCTGTCCATTAAAACCACCAAACAGTATTGCGATGGTAATCATCATCTGAGTACAAGTTCATCTTCATAATATTTCAGTCTTTTCATTCAGAACTGTATCTCTCACATCGGTACACCAATAAAAACCAAAAATGAACCCCCTCAAATGGACTGACAAGATCTGTTTAACGCAATAGTCGCAATTTGGAAGCGCAAAAACACTCTCAATCTCATTCGTAAAAGCCGTCCCCCAAATCAAATTTCATTCAAATGATTTTCTCAATTACCTTCCTCAACCCTCTTCTGGAACGACTGTCGGCCCACCATACTGGATGTGAATGGTCTGCTGCCGTTGGATGCTTATCGGAATCTGTCACATCATTTGCCTGCCTCTACTGGCTGCCCCGAAAGGAAGCCATTTCGAGTGCGATTCAAGGCCAAAAACATCAACCAGCTCTCAAGGGTAAAGTTGTTATAATGGGAAATTTTATCTAATTTTCCCTATCTCGGTGAAACGGACCGCATTGCACTATGAGAGCTACAGTCCAGCAGTTCTACGCGTGGAAATAGAAACTTCCTAATGTAAGGCTGGACGTGCAGTAGATACAATGAATAAAATACACTGAAACCTCCATTTAAGTAAAATCTATTTAGGTCCATCCATTCAGGTAACGTTACCTAAATGGAATTTGATTGTGTTCAGAGTAGTTGGAGTACTTAAGATTACAGAAAAAGTTCGTTAACGGGAAAAAAGCAGAGTTATGGGTTAAGAGTTAAGAGTTAAGGGACGTTTACGAAGTGTTTAAGGGTTAAAAGTTTAAGTGTATCCGAGAACTCCCTGGAATTCAGGCCATCTGATCTACAAGCGTAATCGGTGATCTATTGGAGCATTATGAATGAAATTTATGCTTACACAGCCTCATGGTGCTATGTGTTGTCTAATGGCGAGTTCGTTGTCAGTTTGTGGATCTCCAAGAATTTCCTTGCGTATAGGTCATCGGATCTACCAATGATTCTTTAAGATTCTCCAATAACTCCCTTGAGTATAGGTCATCGAATCTACGTGGGCTACTAGTTGTATCTAAGAGCAATAAGCGACGCAGCGATATCTGTGACAGACAGCTATGATGACAATCAAGGATGACGTCTAATGTCTATACTGGTCTTTCATTCAGTGATAGACACGAGGCAAAGTCAGATCATAGTGGAAAACGTGTAGAAACAAATTAATTATTGAATTACCCAAAATAGTAGTAGTGAATATAGTTGAATTTGATCAGTGGAACTTGAATATTAAGTGAAGTGTGGCTTCTGAAAACCTTTATTATGAAGCTCTGTTCAACGGATGTTTAAAAGCTGGAGTTCGCTCCATAGTATATATTCGAGGTTTGTTGAGGTTATGTCTGCAATGCTTAAGTAATTCCTAAGTCCGATAATTCCGTAGCGCAGTCCGAGGTCATAGTCACGTTCGAGTCCGTAGTCCAGATCCTTTCAACCGCGTCGATAGAATACCTGAAAAGAAAGGTAAGAATATCATAAAATTATATAACAATGTGAACTAATGAAAGAATGATCAAACTAGGTCTCACGTGGTAGAGGTTGTAATCGATTAATAGGGTGCATAGACGACGAAAGGCCTACCAAATTGTAAGATCTCATTTGAAATAGGTTATATTATGAACACTTATACTTACGGATACATTCATTCTTTACAGTCGAAGCACTTTAATACAAAAAAAAGCTATCAAACCCAGTTTTGCCCTTTTCCTACGCCCTACACCATTGACAAACTTCAAAATTCGTGGCATCCCTTGCGGGGAATTCAGGACAAGGAAGGATCCAAAGGACGAAATGGCGAGCAATCCAGTTGCCCCGATTGCCAACGACCAGATAGCGCGGAGGATATGGAAGCACTTCACTTGCGCCAGCGTAAATGCAAGCGTCGCTGGTCGCACATTTGTATGTGGTGACTGTTCCGCTCAGCACAGCGATGACGCGATTACGGTGCATAGCGAATCCAGCCGTGCCAGTTCAACGTCGGTTTTCTCCGTCTGCCTGAGACAGCTGGTGGAAAGACATATGGAGCGTGCCCGTATGGAACTTGTAACTTAACACTTGCATATTTAATGGAATTCAATGGGAAACTATAATAGGAAAAGACTAATTCATTTAAAACACTATAAATTATTTACAAGAAAATTTAAGAACTATTTGCATTTAAGCTCTCTCTCAGGGTCTATCCGGGAGAATCGTTTCTAAGTGGACTCACTTCCCACACTTGCTTCGCGAATTCAATTCCGACACAATCAGAGATAGAGAAAAGGGATTTACGTGCTAATAATTACACTCTAACAAAATTCATAATTTAATTCACTGGTTAGATTTATTTTAATATTTACATGGAGGAATGAGAAGGGTTAAGGATTGAAAGGTTTGCACTTTACATCACCTGGTGGCGGCGACCAATGATTTTCGGCCAGGAACACTTCTCGACCTCTGGGACGTTCGTTCTCTCGTCTGATGCTGGTCGACGTACTTGAGGTGGCCCAGGATGGCTTCGGGCAGACACGGGTACACGATGTAACGGTGTGTATCACTTCGCGTCGGTGTAGGCCCTTAGGCTTTACACACAAGGTTGTCTCGTTCCCGTCGTTTGGATTAGCGGCACAAAGCGATCGGGAACAACTCTCGGGCAACGGTTCACTTCAGTACGGTAACACGGCACAAGGCTGATTTCTGTTCCTACATATAAGGAATATGGAAACTTCGATTTAAAACGCGAGCCACTTTAAAGCTTGGATTTCTGTTACCCAAAAGAGGCCGAAACCTTCTCCAACATTGGCTTTTATAGCATCCCATGACTAGGCATGATCCTCCTAGCTGGAACATTTCCCGGGAGCGATTTGTTTCGGTATAGTTGGTACCGTGCGCCATGATTGAAGTGCATTTATTTTGGAGGGGATAGATTTAGGCGATATCAGGGGGTATAGGAAATGGAATGGGTCAGTGCTGGGAATGGTAACAGTAGTTTGCTTGAATTTGATGAATGTATCGCTGGCTCTTCATATGCGGGAGTAGTTTTTTAGAATCAATATAGGTAGTAGGCGATCTAAAAAAATGCTACAGTAGCAGATTCGACGCGGGAGCTTCAAATGAATTTCATTGAAATTCATTTGTCGTAGGTATTTACTGGAGTTCTTCATTAGGACCATCGTCACCGAAGCACAGTATTTTCCGATGACACGCTCCCGAAAGCCCGTATGTTCCTTGCAGCATCGTCACACCCATGGTTACACCTTCCAAGGATCGGTTATTCCTTGGTCCTCGTAAGCGTCATCCGTGATTCAGCAGGAGGAAATCTCGGAGCAGACTATCTCGTTCCATTATTGAAGTGATCGTGAACGCCGCCGCACCGCACCATACCGATGTGAAAGTGTGAAACGACGCAAATCGGCTTCCGGTTCCCTAAGCTCTCAAGAATCAAGTATATCTATATATATAAAAATGTAGTGGCATACGTGGGACCGCGCATAACTTGCGAACGGAAGGTCCGATTTTGATCGTCTTAGTTTTGTTCTGTAAGTTTTCACCCAAGGAAGGTTTATGAGGCAAAAAACATGGAAATATTGAGAGTTTTTGAAAATCGATCTTCCATACATTTTGTGACCGGGGACTTGGTTTTGGATAGAAACTTGAAACGTCAAAAAACGCAGTAGGCAAGACAAAGTTTGCCGGGTACAGCTAGTTATTTATATGTATGATGGTGCACTGGTGGAGTCAGTTTTCGGTTATAATGTAAGACACCGTTCCAGTTGGTATGTCGGCCGCTAATTGCCAGGCAGCGTAAAAACCCCACGCCAATCAGCGGGCCGTTTATCAGCAATGAAATCACCATCAAAATAATAAATAAAATTTGAACTATAACTGGATGTCTTCTTGTTTCAATACAATCTTTATAAAATAGTTAGCTTTGTTCTCAATTGCTTGAGAGCACGAGAAGGTCCGCCCCGTATGTCCGTCCGATTCTGCCAGCAATAATTCTCGCCATTAATGTATAGATTCTCCAATATTCTCATCCCCGAGAGCCCTACCGATTCATCCAGCGAAGAGCTACCCAACTTTTTACCCAAATCATCCTAAAGCCTTGTTTCCAAGCTTGACCCGTCTAGAGTATCCCGTCAGAACAGAGACATAGCGATCTACTGTAGCAAACTACCGTAGCAACAAAGGGTTTCTAATGAAATTCAACAAACTAGACTACCGTAGCGGACGGTTTTGCATTCATAACCATGGGTAGCTGTGATTTGAATAGTTTTGACTCCGCCAAATGAACTTCGTGATTTTTCCAGCACTGAATGGGATTATTTGAATTCAAATTAATTTATTTTTATTGGATAGCTATTTTAAATTTGTCTTTTAAGTGATGTTATTTATTTACAAGGGAGATTAGGGTAGGCAATAGGAAAAAGTATATACATATTTACAATTTGTGTAGTTTTATCTTATTATTAGAGCATAGTTATTTACACATTTTTTTAGAAAAATGATACAAAAAAAAGGAAAAGAATACAACAAAGAAAAGCAGGTATTGTGAGCTATTTTATAGGTAACAAACTCGAGCTGCAACGGCGCCATCTAGACGAACAGCAGAAGCTGATCGACAAAGCTCTTGGTGGGGAGGAAGCAGAAAACCATCACAGTGACGGTTTATCCGGTGGTACCACCAACGAAGTGATTCCACCAGCTCCCGGCAAGCGCCTTGCGACGCCGCTCCCTCCCGGTGCACCTCTTTTTATTTTTTTTTTCCTTCTAAACCATAGGGGGATACATCTGCTCATCAGACACCCTAACAGGAAGGTTAGGGTAGTGTGGGGTTAAGGCCGTCTTCTACAACGCCAGTAGAAGCCAGGACTACTCTCTCCTCGACCCACTAAAACACATTCCTATGGTCGCCAAACCCTACGTCTCTCCGGAACCACCAAGAAGGCATTGCTTCAGAGAGGGGCTAGTGCATATCGCACCCTCAAGGTTAGCTGCCGTAGCCTAGCAGCAACGAACATCGATGACTCGCTCTGGAGAGTCCATCACGATAGCATGCTGGCGCTTAGCCAGTTTCCCGAGTGGTCCTCGCCACTCCCTTTGTCCTCGGAAGGCGGGCAGGGTCAACCCCGCCCGCGCCCTACTGCTGAGCGGACATCAAGAACTGATGCCCACGTGCAACCCGATCTGACCTGCCCGCAAAGGAAGGGTATCACTACCCTTCAGGCCCTATCAGATGCACCCGTAGGTTGCAGACAGCAGGATCTCACCTACCCCGACCCTTGCCGGGGACCCCTTTCCAACCGCGGGCTCAGATCCAACCCAGTAGACCGACGCCACGACAGCACCGCTACCGGGACTTCCTCTCCGCGGCCACTTAATCGCTGTAAGGGTCGATCTCGACCGCAGGGCACCGGTATGACCTACGAAGCCGACTTCGAACCCCTGGACCACCTCTTGTACTGCATCTGGACTAGCCATTCTCCGAGTCCACGCGCCACCTCCTCTGTAGCTCCCAGACGATATGGGTGATAGCCGTTGAAATGGCATTCCAGCTAATCTCATCCCTACACATTCTCTGGACCAAGTTGTCCGGAGTTGTGTCCTCCCCGCATGTGGCAAGCATGCGGTCACGCATTGTGCGAAAACGCGGGCACACGAACAAAACGTGTTCCGCCGTTTCCTCTAAACCATTGCACACTGGGCATTCGGGAGAATCCGCATGCCCGAAACGGTGTAGATACTGTCGGAAGCAACCATGACCTGTAAGGACCTGTGTCAGGTGGAATGTAACTTCCCCATGGCGCCTATTAATCCAACTATCTACCCTCGATATCAACCTATGGGTCCACCTACCTTTGGTGGAACTGTCCCGCGCGCGCTGCCATTTGACCATAGAGGCCATCCTGACAGTCCTGCTTATGCCTCTTGTGCCGCGCATTTCGAAGCACTCCATGTCCTCACTGATAAGAATGCTGATAGGCACCATACCAGTAATGACACAGAGAGTGTCGTGTGACACGGTACGGTACGCGCTTGCAACCCTCAGACACATAAGCCTGTAAGCACTTTCCAGCTTCTGTCGGTAGTATTCAGTACTTAGCGCGGTACCCCACGCCGGGCCGCCATACCTAAGTATGGACGTAGCAACACTAGCCAGAAGCTTGCGCTTACTGGCGTACACCGCTGAGCTATTGGACATCATCCGGGACAGTGCCGCAATAGCTGTGGAGGCTCTTTTACAGGCATAATCGAAGTGGCTACCGAAGGTAAGCTTATCGTCGATCATCACGCCCAAGTGCTTGACAGAGCGCTTTGACAGGGTAGTGCACTCTCCTACACTGATCTCCGTCTGCTGCGCCGACTGCATGTTGTTAACAACCGTCACCTCTGTCTTGTGGTGAGCCAGCTCCAGTTTCCTGGACCGCATCCACGCCTCCACAACCTTGATCCCACCCCACCCCCCCCCCCCCGCGTGGTCATTAGTCCATACAAAATTTTTTATTCGTCCATACAAAATGCTCATTGGCCGAAACCCCCCCCCCCCCTCATGACCACGTGGTTTATGGACAGCCCCCAATCACCACTCCCACTGGGTACTCTTACCTCAACACCTCGTCGTACATGACATTCCATAACACCGGACCCAGGATGGAACCTTGCGGGACTCCTGAGATTATGTGAAAGCACTTCCGACCCACCTCCGTGTCGTAAACTAGTACGCGATTCTGGAAGTAGCTTCCGAGAATCTTGTACAAGTACTCCGGTATCCCCAGACGCAAGAGCGCATCGGCAATAGCAGCCCAACTGGCGCTGTTAAATGCATTCCTTACATCCAGAGTCACTACCCCGCAGAAGCGAATTCCCCTCCTCTTAGGCTCGAGCGCTTTCTCGGCGGTTTTTGTAACTGACAAGATAGCGTCTACGGTGGACCTCCCCTTCCGGAAGCCATACTGGTTGCTCGAAAGACCATTTACTCCCTCAGTGAACCGCAACATTCTATTGAGGATGATCTTTTCGAGCACCTTCCCCGCCGTGTCAATCAAGCATATTGGTCTATATGCCGACGGGTCTCCGGGTGGTTTCCCCGCCTTTGGCAATAGTACCAGGCTCTGCCTCTTCCAAGCTTCTGGGAAAACTCCCTCGTCCAGGCATTTCTGCATAGCAGACCTGAACATCTCGGGAGCCTCTGCAATAGCTACTTTTAAGGCCAGGTTCGGAACTCCGTCCGGACCTGGGGCCTTACCCACGCTAAGGGACTTGGCTATCCCCACAAGTTCCACATCGGTGACCCTTTCCTCATCGCCAGCCCCAGTCCCCGGCTGTCCTACGGAAAGAGGCCAAGGTCTAGGATCATGACGCGGAAAAAGTCCTCCAATGATCCCCTCCAACATCTCTAGAGATTGCTCTGTAGGAGCCATTACATCTCTCGTCTTGGCCATAACGATCCTGTAGGCGTCACCCCACGGGTTCGTATTGGCACTCTGACAGAGACCCTCAAAGCAGGTCTTGAGCGCGGATTTTGCAGCGGCGAACACCACCCGCTGTTCGTTTCGCTCTTCCTCTGATCGTGCTCGCTGCATCCGCCGCCTAGCCCGTAGGCAGGCGCGGCGCAGGTCCGCAATCGCGTCGGTCCACCAGTAAGCCGGTGGCGTCCCATTTCTAGGGTGGACTCGCCTAGGCATGGTCGCATCACACGCACGTGAGAGCACCGCTACCAGCTCGTCGCCGTCTAAACCGATTAAGTTTCGCTCACGGCGGAGCGCTTCCCTAAATACCCCGGTGCACCTCTAGCATCGTCCGATTGACGATCAAAGGCACTATCCGACACTCCCAAGTCGGCTGCTCCAGTTGTGGAATCGATTCCACTTACGGCGCTGGAGCCGAACTCAGTGAAGCTTCTGCAAGGCATGAAAGACCCCCAAGTTGCCCTGCGGGAACTCAGAGCTAGGGTTGAGCTGTGCGAGAAGCGCGCCAATCCTACGCCCGACGACCTGGTTGACCTACAAGCTCAACTGGAACTGTACCGGAAAATTCTGGAAGGGATCCAGACCAGTACATCGACCAACGAATCGGTTCAACGGCCGGACGCGAGCAGCACGATGAAGTTACAGCCACCAAAGCCAGCGGCGAGCACGTCGCGCATGGTGAAGGAGACCGGTGCAATTCCGAAAACAAATCGGTCACTGCTTACGGTTGCCCAGGAAGATCTGATGCAGCCCAACAGTCCTTCTCAAGAAGGGGCAGTAGGAGGATGCCAACCGTCCGAGCGATATTTGGCCGCTGAAGCTGCCGGTAAGCCAATCTGGCGGACCATCAGTAAATCGAGCATTCGAGTCATCGAAAATGCGCCCGAATCTCTTGGAACCCCCAGGTAAGCGTCAAGCCTTGAGTAATTTGTTTGAAAATACAACCCTATTCGCCTCTGGCGATTGCCCCACGACCAATTTTCCAACAACCCGAGAGCAGCAGCGTGTTGACGCGCGCCCGGGAGAAAGTTATCTGCCTCCTACACATTCTCATGAACAGCTGCGAGATACACTCGCGCACTCGGGCTATGCGACTTTGCCCTACAGTCAACCCGAACGCAATTCAACCGGTATGCAAACGCGTAATTGCCCCTCGCATGTGGTTGAATCCACTCCGCCCCCTCGTCAGTCAGATAGCGCCCAACCAAACCAAGTGATTTCCCAACCAGACCCATTCCGCCGCACACAACAGCAGCTTGCAGCAAGACAGTCCCTGGCTAAGGATCTTCCTCGATTCAGCGGAGACCCAGCTGAATGGCCGATCTTCATCTCGAACTACCGCTACACGACGGAAGCTTGTGGCTTTTCGGATGGAGAAAACATGCTTCGTCTACAACGGTGCTTGACTGGATCTGCGCTCGAAACAGTACGTAGTCGGTTGGTGTTACCAGCAGCGGTACCTCAAGTGATCGCATGCGGTTTGGGCGACCGGAATTGCTGATCAACGCCCTGTTACGTAAGGTGCGGGACATTCCTGCCCCAAGGCCCGATCGGCTCGAAGGGCTCATCGATTTCGGAATGGCGGTGCAGGCTTTGTGCGACCATATTGAAGCGACGAACGAACGCGCTCATCTATCGAATCCGTCACTTTTGCAGGAGCTCGTGGCGAAGCTTCCCACTGATCAACGGATGATGTGGGCCGGATATAAGCGAGGATTTCCTCACGCAGATTTGAAAACCTTCGGCGACTATATGTCATCGGTGGTGCGGGACGCAACCAGCGTAGTCACCTTTGAGCCGGAGACGAGACGGAGCGGCGCTCGAGACCGTCCGAGGCAAAAGGGATTCATCAACTCCCACGCGACGGAGTCATCCAGCAGATCAGGAGATTCATCGCGTGAGCCGAAGGAGACACCGAAACAGTTCGATTGCGCTCACTGCAACAAACGCGGACACCGAGTTCGCGATTGCAGTGCTTTCAAGCAGTTAAACGTTGACGACCGATGGAGACGAGTTCGATCGTTGGGCTTGTGTCAGAACTGTTTGTTCAGTCACGGACGGCGTGCGTGTCGAGGTCGAAAAACGTGTGATATCGAAGGCTGCCAGTTTCGACACCATCCGCTCCTTCACTCCCCTAGAGGCCCTCCAAAATCATCAGAACACACGATGCAGGTGGCGGAAAATCACACCCATCGCCGCTTAACTTCACCGACCCTCTTCCGAATCATTCCAGTAACCCTGCATGGGACTAAAGGCTCGATCAACACCTTCGCATTTCTTGACGAAGGGTCCGACCTGACACTGATAGAAAGTGATTTGGCTGCTTCGCTTGGAGTGGAAGGCACTCAACTACCGCTTTGCCTACGGTGGACAGGGAATACATCACGCGTGGAAAAGGAGTCACAGCAAATTACAATCGAAATCGCCGGAATTGGACTAGACAAGCGGCACAAACTTCTGAACGCGAGAACCGTCAATAGCCTCGGACTACCACGCCAAACCTTCGAGGTTGAAGATGCGGTTAAGAAGCACAAACATTCCGCTATCCAGCTACCGCGATGCAGTACCCAAGATCCTCATCGGTGTAGACAACTTGCGGCTGGCACTGCCTCTGAAGGTGCGAGAAGGGGATGAGCCAGCACCGGTGGCAGTAAAAACCAGACTTGGCTGGTGCGTATACGGTCCCCGGGGGAGCAGTAGCCTTGAATCTCACAGCTTCCATATTTGTGAGTGCTCTTGTGATGAAACACTTCACGAGGCGGTGAAAGACTTCTTTGTTATCGAAGGAGCTGGAGCGGGTCCGACAGCAACCTCGATGAAGAAGGAAGATGAACGGGCGCTAACCATAATGGAAGCGACAACTCATCGGGTTGGGAATCGCTTCGAAATGGGACTTATTTGGAAGGAAGACCATGTAGAGTTCCCGAACAGCTATTCCATGGCAGTGCGTCGGTTGGAATGCCTTGAACGCAGGATGGAACGTGACCCGGGTCTGAAGGAGAATCTACACCGGCAAATACAGGAGTACGAAGCGAAAGGATATGCACACAAGGCTACAGCAGCGGAAATGGAAGCAGCGGATCCAAGAAGAGTGTGGCACCTCCCGGTCGGAGCGGTCATTAACCCCAAGAAACCGGGGAAAGTCCGCGTCATCTGGGACGCTGCGGCCAAGGTGGACGGCGTATCGCTCAAAGGCCTCAAAGGCCCGGATCAACTTTTTTCCCTTCCTGCGATTCTCTTCCGTTTCCGATTGTACCAGGTGGTGGTCAGCTCGGATATACAGGAAATGTTCCACCAGATACAAATCCGAGAAGCCGACAAGAATTCCCAGCGTTTCTTGTGGCGCAATAACCCATCTGAAAAGCCGACGGTATACCTGATGGACGTTGCCACATTTGGCAGCACTTGCTCGCCGGCGTCGGCGCAGTTCGTTAAAAATCGGAACGCCGAACAACACCGACAGCTGTATCCGGAAGCGGTGAAAGCGATTATCGACGACCACTACGTGGACGATTACCTGGCTAGTTTCGGCACGGAAGAAGAAGCAGCAAAGGTGGCACGCGATGTACGACACGTACACGGTAACGGAGGTTTTAAGCTGCACAAGTGGCGGTCCAATAGCTGCACAGTGCTAGATCGGCTGGGTGAAGTTCCACTGGCAGAGGAAAAGCAGCTGAAACTCGTCGACGGCGTGGCGACGGAAAGAGTGCTCGGAATGTTATGGTGTCCTTCCACGGATGAGCTGAGTTTTTCCACCCAGATGAGTGAGGAAGTCCAGGCGCTGATTAAAACGTCCACGCGACCGACAAAGAGGCAGGTACTACGGTGCTTGATGACGCTGTTTGATCCATTAGGGTTGCTCTCACCGTTCCTCATCCATGGCAAAGTCCTGATCCAGGACATCTGGAGAGAAGGCACTGAATGGGACGAACAAGTCGAACAGATATCTCTGCAAAATGGCAGCGGTGGGTGCAAATGATTGAGTACATTTCCGGGGTGCGCATTCCAAGATGTTACTTCCGGTATGCGAATCAGAAGACATACCTCAACTCCGAACTCCATGTGTTTGTCGATGCGAGTGAGGTGGCGTACTCTTGTGTAATTTATTTGCGCACGCTCGACACAGAAGCTGATCCGCAGTGTTGCTTGATTGCCGCCAAATCGAAAGTTGCTCCGCCAAAGCCATGGTCGATTCCCAGGCTGGAACTACAAGGGTGCGTCTTGGGCGTACGTTGGTCGAAGTTCGTCCGGGAAAACCACGGAGTTCCTGTTTCCAAGATGGTGTTTTGGACAGATTCCAGAACAGCCTTGGCCTGGATAAAGGCCAACCCTAGGAACTACCGACAGTACGTGTCCTTTAGAGTAGCCGAGATTCTGGAGAACACCACGGCAAGCGATTGGAGATGGGTGCCATCGAAATCTAACCCAGCAGATGAAGCTACTAAATGGGGAAGCGGCCCGTACTTCGATCCCAACAGTAAGTGGTTCCAGGGCCCCGAGTTCTTACGTCTACCGGAGACTCAGTGGCTGCGTCCCAAAGAGCCAGTGACCGCTACTTTAGAGGAAATACGTGCATCAATCCTGCACCATTGTTCGATCGAGCCAGTGATTGACTTCGTCCGGTTTTCCTCCTGGAACCGACTACTACGATCAACAGCTTTCGCTCTCCGATTCGTAAACAACACAGACAAAACGCAGACGAAATATGCAGGACAACTACAGCAAGCTGAACTTCGAGCAGCAGAGATTACGATTTTCAAGCTTGTACAACGCGAGTCCTATCCCGATGAGATCGCTGCACTCTGCACCAAGGCGTCGAATGAAACCGGACAGGAGGCCCTTGGGAAGCCCGGATAAAAAATTACCATTCATTACATGGTAAATATTATTAACAAATGACTGGTTTTATTGTTCACAATAAAACACATAGTAGATATATTGTTACTTTTTGCAATAGAAATCAAGCCCATATAGTTCGTACAATAAGTGAACATTAGCTTTATTAGTGACTGATTGATTCGATTGTTTTTCAATAGTTCTATAATAATTTAAAGTTACTATCAGTAAAAATTAATTTAAGTTGTTTTTAAATAGTTGCAAAAGTGCCTGCAAAGTTCTCATGGACTTTTTATTAAAAAAAGAGTTTATTTCTCAATTACACTTAAAAACAATTTGTAACAAATAAATAACAATAAGTATTATTGTTGCTTGGATCATGTTTGTATAATCAAATACAAAATCACTTGACATATTTTTTATAGTTTTTGTTTTAAATTTGAGTACAGTAGATGTTTCGGTTATCGAATGTTATTCGCTAAAACTGACAGACGTCAAGCCGTGTTGGCAGAGGAAGCTCTCAATGAATAACTGAGGAAGTACCGTAATCCGGGGTCAAATTGATCACTTTAAAACAACTTTTGCGGATAACATTAGTGACAATTCAAATATTGCCAAAAGAATTTCTGTAAAATCAGTACCCAGTGGATCTCCATGGAATCACGTGACAGAATTTTGTTCAACAAATTTAAACTTTAAGTTAAATAACTTCAAACATCATTAAATTGGAAATGCCACTTTGGGGCGAAATTGATCAGTATGCAATTAAGCATCGGTTGGAAAGGAAAATTCCCTTGTCCGCTTAATTTTACCCTTCTAAAACCGAATAACGCGTTTAAAATCTTACAACTAGTGAATTTAATGCTTTAAATGCAAAATTAAATTTTGAAATATCCCCTTAAACGCCTGCAGGTAGGCAATTTCATTTGAAATAAGTGATTTCTGTTACAATAAATGACTATTTCAACATAAAATGAACTTTTTTTTTAACTGTTTCATGTTCTTATTAGCTACATAACTTTCCAACCAAGGCTCCACAAAAATGTTAAAACAGAGAATTTACGGGAAGTCCTATTAGCAATCGATTGTTTAGTAGCCATGATTATAGCTAAATGTGTGATACATTGCAAATTCCTGAAAAATTAGGGCAAAACTAACCTTTTTCTAAAACAATAAAATTCTACACTCATCTCTAGATATCTACGTACCAGATGACGTAGAAAGTTTAAGATCATTACGACGCTTAAGAGTTCCTAGTATTGAATAACAATGTAGTAGCCGAATGATCAATTTCACCCCGCTGATCAATTTGACCCCGGTTTACGGTACTTATAGAAAACTAGCTGAAAAGCAGGTTTAGCCAAGTGAGGATGTTAAGACAAGAAAAAGATGAACAATGATTTTTCTAATGTTTTCCAATAAATTAAAGGGATCTAGTAAATAGTAAACTACCATTGATAACAATACAAATACAATTAGTTTAATGGGGTCAATTGAACCGATGTTAAAATAAACATGCAATAATATTTGTTGTTATATTAAACAGATTTCGCCTTTGAAAAACCAAAGAATTCATATTTCTTGGTAACATTTTTCTCCAGCATTTACAGATACTAATGGCCACATGAATTGTGAACGATTTATGGCATGGATCATACGACCTGAGGTCTGACTTGTGATATTTGGCAGTTATTTGAAAAGATTGAAGATAGATCTTATCGACAGCTGCCAAGCAATACATACCAGACAGACATCAGAGTGTTTGATTGTTATCATAAAATGTGCATATCATTCTGGCGGACGTTAGTGCTCGTAAATGCTGGATATAAATGTTAGCGGGAAATATAAATTCTATGGATTTTCAAAAGCGAAAACTGCTTACAAATAACAACAAATATTATTGTATTTTTTTGTAACAATGATTCATTTGACGCCATTCAATTAATTGTATTTGTATTGTAAGAACAATGAAAAAACATTAAGATATATTGTTATCTTTTGAAAATTGCCCTAAAAATGTCTCATAAAAACACAATACATTCTATTGTTTTTCGCTTAAAAGTGTATGAAAATTTTCTCAAAATTTTATGGTTAAGATACATAACGACCACCATTTTTTATTGTAAAAGTGCCATTTACCATTCGCCGAATGGTATAGAACAATAGGGGTGATGGTGAGTGTGTTGTGTAAATTACAATATGTTTAATGGTGAATATTTTTCGAAAAAATGGTGTTGTAACAATAAAATTTATCGTATTTTTATGATACTTTTTATCAGGGAGCAGAGCTCCATCTACCGACTTATGATGATTCTGGACGAGAACGGCTTGATGCGCGAGCGCGGACGAATCGGGACGACTGGAGACATCTGTTATAGCGTGCGTCATCCAATTATCCTTCCGAGAAAGCACCAGGTCACGGAGCTTCTGGTTTACCGATATCATCAGCAGTATCTTCACGGCAATGCGGAAACCGTTGTTAACGAGATCCGCCAGGTGTACAACATCCCAAGACTGCGTTTGATAGTTAAGAAAGTAAGTCGTGACTGCCCATTTTGTAAGATCCGTCGAGCGAGACCAGCGATTCCACCAATGGCGCCCCTTCCAGCTGTGCGCCTAGCACATCATGAACGAGCCTTCACCTACACAGGGGTTGACTACTTCGGATCGCTGTTAGTGAAACTAGGAAGATCCAATGTTAAACGATGGATCGCTCTGTTCACGTGCCTAACGGTGCGTGCCGTCTATCTCGAAGTCGCCTATACGCTGTCTACGGAGTCGTGCATTTCATGTGTTCGTCGATTTGTGGGTCGCCGGGGATCACCCGCCGAATTCTTCAGCGACAACGGCACAAATTTCCAAGGAGCTGAACGAGTACTGCAGCATCAGATAAGCCAGGGACTGTCCGCAACGTTCACCAACACCGACACGAAGTGGAACTTCATTCCACCGGGAGCACCGCATATGGGCGGAGCATGGGAACGCTAGGTACAGTCGGTAAAGGTTGCAATCGCTGAAGCGTACTCTGAAGGAAAGCTGGACGACGAGGGGCTGCAAACGCTGGTCGTGGAGGCGGAGCATTAGCCTGGTACACGGTTTATATGGAAACATACAAAAAATGGAAAAAACTCAAGTTCCTGTATACTTTTTGAGTTCAACTTTGGTCCCATATCAACTGTGCAAAATTTCAGATTGATCGGAAAAACTATATTTTAGTGCCCGCCATTCTTAGTTTTTCATACGATTTACTATGGGGAAATTTTACTCCTGCAAAGAAAAATCGCTAGGAGTCACCCCTAGATCCCTAAAAATAAGTCGACGAATGATTTCTGTAGAAAACTTCACAAGGAATCAGACCTCTGAAGATAGCAAATCGATGCAACGTTCGTGGAAAAAGTTATTAGGCCTCACCCGATCGATAAAATAACGAGATTTTATTATTTATTGTTATTCCTTACATGTTAAACAGCGTTTGCATGCCATTTGGTTTTCAGTCAATAACTTTTTTTACATGCCGCAGATCGCTTTGCGGTCTTCGGAGGATTGGTTCCTCGTAAAATTTCCAACAGAAATCATTCAACGATTTATTTTTAGGGATTAAGGGGCAACCTGTGGCGATTTTTCTTTGAAAAAGTGATTTTCCCCATACTAAATCGTATGAAAACTTAAAATGTCTGGCGCTAAAATATAGTTTCTCCGATCGATCTGAAATTTTGCCCGGTTGGTATGGGACCAAAATAGAACTCAAAAAGTGTACAGGAGTAAAATGTCTTTTTGTGTCCCACGCTACGGAGCATATGGTGCACACCAAAAATCAATTTAAGATTTCAGCAAAATGCTTTGCTGAATCCCAATCAGCAAACATGAACTTTACTGAAAAAATCAGTAAACCGACTGTGTTTGCCGAGAACCAGCAAAGTCGTCTGAATTTCTGAAAATTCAGTATTTTTTTCCGACCTGTCAAAATAGAAAAAAAACATGGCTGTGTACACCACTTATTCCATCGATGCCTAAATCCAGTATGTCCAGGAGTGTTTTCGTTGTAAAGTGTTTTAAATGCATGATTCAACAGTACCATCCCTCCATGCAGGTATGTATCAATATTCAACGCAAATAACTGCTATTATTTTCGTATCTTTCTTCTTTTAAGGACTGTTCATTAAAGAAAGCGGACACCTGTTTTTCAATAGAAAGTATTTATTTTCGAACATATTCATATGTTTATTTTTTATCAATGACTATCAACATACATGTGGTCGAATTCGCGTGAGATTGAACATTTACTTCGTATTTCTGATGAACGCTAGGACTTTCCTCTTGATACCTCCCATTAGATTCTGCACAACTTTCTTTGTAATCTTTCGTTGTGCCACAGACCAAATTTTCTTGAATCAATCAACATAGGTAGTTTGCTTCTCATCCATCTTTCTTGAGATGCCGCTTAACTATTGTCCACTATCTTTCCACAGGACGCAGTTAAGAGAAGTTTGGTGGATTTTGCCATTTTTCGACGAAATCGACTTTTTCCGTCTTAAGCATCTCTGGTGTAGAAGAAACGAAATACGCGGATGCCAGATCCGGCCAAAACAATGGAGGATCCGTATGTTTCCGGTAGATGGGTAGAAGTCGTTTTTTGATGCATTCTTCTCTGTTATTTTCACCGTTAATTGTTCACAACGGGAATATTTATGAAATATGAATATTTTTTTGAGCCGCATGAACAATTGGCTTGTCACACAAAAAACTTTTTCCCAATTTTTTCGGTTCTGATGAACCCTACATCATTCGGCACATCTGTCCCCTGCTCAGCGTTGAAAAATTGCGGTCCCGGAAGTGTACTAGTATGCCAATTCTCGAAACGACAACTTTTTGGAACACTATTTGTGCAGAATTAAAAGCTAGTCGCTAAGCTTATCCGACCCATCGCTCGAAATTTCTCACTTTTTTCCGTTTTCTTTGAGTGCAGAGTATCTGTACGCACAAATCTCATTACGAGAATGAGAAAAGTTGGCTTTGAGCACATAAAAATTCTGTGAGCTTGAGACTCGCGATGCTGGTGCACATCACATTAGCATTACGAGTCTCAATGAGCCGTCTCAATGAGACAAGTCTCAGAGCACCTGTCATTATGCTAAAAAGTTGTCGAGTCGGGTAGGTAATTTTTTTTTTTTTTTTTTTTTTTTTTTTTAATAAAAGTACGTTTATTGTCGAAATTGTTTAGTAAAAATTATACAAATAATCATTTAAACTACGATTTGGAAAGCAAAATTTAGTTCATCAGTATCTACTCTACCATTGCAATTATCAATGAAAGTGATATAAACAACTAAGTGCTTCAAAACAGTTGATTTCTTTCTCGCCGAAAGTCGCTCAAGCGCTGGTCGCATTAGTTCCCCACTGTCGAAAACACGCCGTCCTACTGGAAATATCGCCGCCAGTTTCTGCTGCAGCAGACGGGTCGCTTCATTCACTCTGGGGCAGTCGAAGAATTTGTGCTGTACGGTTTCTACTGCTGCCGCACAATGCGTACACTGATCTCCGTCGGTTCGTCGCATCCTAGACAAAAGCCGCCGGTGCGGTATCTTTTGGTTGACCCAAATGTAGAGTGTGCTCCTTTCCACGGATGAAAGAGCACGCGCCGAAATGTTCTTCCACACTTGCCTCCAGTTGGTGTTGGGGTTTTCTACTTCCACTTTCGGTCTGTCCGTTCTCTCGATCAAGAAGCGGTTTATTAGATCGGCGGAGGGGTGTTGGCGGATTTGGAAAGGGAGAGTGGGATAGTTGTTCAGGATAATTTTTAAGCAAGGAAGATCGGCGATATCGTTTGCTCTAGGGGGATTGGCTTGGTGAAGTAGGGAGCTATAATGAGGAAGGGATTCGATCTCGTGCATATGACGGTTGACTAGTAAGGCCTGACATTTGAAGGCCGGCAGGTGCAGTTTTACTCCACCGTCCTCTCTGTTGCGTGCCAACTGCTGCATGGGGACAGTCGCAGCCATTCCTCGGAAAAGGTATCTCCGCATGGTTGCCGTTACTTTCGCAAGATGTGCTGCTGATGGTGCCAACTGAGCACCAATGTACCACATTTTAGAACATAGGAAGGTATTCAGCAAAGTAACTTTTTGTTGAAGCGTTAAGTTTCGCATGGAATGTAGCCAAACTTGCCGAGAAAAGTTGGTTACCAGGGTGTCCCAGTTTAGCGACACCATTTCTCGCACTGAGTTTGAGAATATTACTCCTAGGATTCTCATAGTAGCATCTGTCCGAAGCCATGGAACGACCAACGGATTGGTCAGTGCACCAACGTCTATTGCGATCGTTTTTGCTTCATTCATGCGTGCCCCTGAGACTCGTCCGAAGCTTCTAAACAGACTTCTCATCGCATCGATCTGATCCACCCTTGTTACGATGGCACTGATATCATCAGCGTAAGCAACAATCAGATCTCCACCACACACTTGTTCCAACTTACGTAGCAGAGGGTGTAGGTAGAGA
The DNA here is from genome assembly GCF_035046485.1 of Aedes albopictus. NCBI lineage: Eukaryota > Metazoa > Arthropoda > Insecta > Diptera > Culicidae > Aedes > Aedes albopictus. The sequence goes on from NC_085138.1 coordinate 246,406,270, forward strand.
ACGAAGAGGTGCATAGAAAGGGGATCCCCTTGCCGAACCGATCGCTGGATTGGAAATGATGCGGACAAATAACCGTTTATTAGCACCCGCGATGAGGATACTGCTGCTATATTCGATAGAAGATTCACTAGCTCCACGTTGATTCCCAAAGAACGCATCGTTTTGAATAGAAAATGTTGGTCTACTCGATCGAAAGCGTGATCCAAATCAAATCCAATCAGTTTTGCCGCCCGTCCGTTGGCTTTAAGGTGGGCGATTTTATCCTTTATGGCGAGCGTGGCTTGAAAAATGTTTTTTCCGTCATTTGAACATTTTTGTGAGCCGGTCAACACATTGTGCGTCTGAAGTACACTTTCAAGCCGTTGTTATAGGATGCGTGATAAAATTTTGTAATCAAAATTAATCAAACTTATTGGTCGATAGGAACGAGCAGTGTCGCCCGCACCACGTTTCTTTACCAATACGATGACTCCATCGACAAATTGTGATGGAATGTGTGACCTAAGCGCTTCATTCACGACTAGGTTCAGCTCCCGATGAATCACATCGAACGACCTGAGATAGAACTCTTTAGGTAGGCCGTCTGGACCGGGGGACTTTTTTGATGCGCTTGTCCGGATTGCCGCTAGAATATCGCTTGTTGTGATCTCATCCATGCAGGCTGTATTTGTGTCGTCTTGTTCGGGGATGATTCTGGCACAGTCGAACGTTCCTCCTTCCTGCTCTTCTTCTACCGTTTCTCGTGCATACAGCTCGGTGAAATATCGCACCATGTGGTCCCGAATCGCTTCGGAATTGTCGATCACCTCATCTCTTTCATTTCGCAGCTGCTGGATTGTCGTTTTGCGTCTCGCTCGCTCACCAAGCTGGAAGGTTGATATTGGTTCGCCAGCAACGAAGGTTTCATTTATTCGGTAGAACAATTCCGAGAACCGACGCTGATGCGATAGCATTTCTGCTTTTATTCGGTTGATTGTAGTGAGCATGGCATGGTTGTTGTGGTAGCTATCATACGCTTGTCGTAGCCGCTCGTATAGGCGCTGCTGCTCATTATGGAAACAATTGAAGGCAAGCTTAGATTTCCATCGGAAAAAAGATTGGATTTTTGGTTTAGCGCATGATAGCCACCATTCCATCCACGATGCGAAGTTACGGCGCTGGCGAGTCCAGTACTGCCATCGTATTTGGAGCTCGTTGATGTTATCGGTCGAGAGGACATGTGGGCGAAGCGACCAGAAGCCACGACCGGGTGCTTTATCAGGTAGAGGAAGACACATTCGCACAGTAACAGCTTTGTGGTCTGAAAAGCAACATACATGAACAGCTGTTGTTCTCAGCTGTTCTCGCAGGCTTTCGCTGACGTAGAGCCGATCAAGCCTGGACGAGGAATTGTATGTTATGTATGTGTATCCCGACTCGCGTGTTCGGAGCCGCTGCCACACATCGTACATCCGAAGCTGTTGAATTGTGTTTTGGAGTGCGGGGCTAGAGTTTGATCCCGTTGCATCACTCTGTCGAATGACGCAGTTGAAGTCTCCCCCAAATACGACATGATCGGTGTGATGTCGGAGATAGTATGCGACAGTGTTGGTAAAAAAACGTTCACGCTCGGCCCGAAGTGCCGAACCTGACGGGGCATAGACAGTGCAGAGGGTGGTATTGTGCACACGTAGTGCAAGCAATCTTCCGTCTAGACTTTTTTCGATGTGCGAGTATTTGATGTGCTCTTTCAGAGCGATTGCCGTTCCTCTCCTTGAATGATCTATATTGCAGATGACGTTGTAGCCAGGTAGTGCCAGCTGCTCATTTTCCACCTCCTGCAGGAAAACGATATCTAGGTCGGTAGTACGGATGAACGTGCGCAGTGCGTTTATTTTTGTTGGGTTGGTGATAGTGTTTATATTGATGGTCCCGATGTTCACACTTGTGTAATCCATTATTGACGCATTTCGTCCCCGGAGACTCGATCGTGTTTGGCTTCGTTGCTGGGTCGCATTTTCTTCCCTGGAGGTGATGATCGTCCGTGGCTTCGTAGTTTTCGGCTGCTGCTAGATTGACACGACGTCTGCGAGCTATCGGTTTCGTTACCGTCAGCTTTGCGAAGTGATGTGAAGCTGCCGATCGGGGTTGGACTCGGTTGGGTATGGACGACGGCTTGCACTCCAGCTCCGGCTGATTTGGAAGCGGGAGGGGGCATTTGGTTCGTTGTAGACTGTGACGTGTTCGTAGAAGTGGACTGACGTAGAATGTTTGCTTGTGTGTTTTGTCGATGATCGTTCGGCTTAACCGACGGTTGTTGTTTCGTAACGTTGGCATATGACTGGTCAGCCGCTAGTTTCTGCACAAGCAGCTTTTTGTTTTGGACACAAGGGATACCCACATGCACAAATTCTTGACAATGCAGGCACGTTTGCCGCTGCCCCTTGTAGCCCACCGCCGTATCTTCACCACGAATCGTCACGAGTGAAGGAATGTTTCTCTTCACCACCATACGTGCGATGCGCACGCCTGTCTTGACGCCACCGAAAGGAGAGCGTTCGTCCCACAGGAGATCGCGAATATTGAGAACGTCGCCGTATTCGGCGAGAAACTCAGAAATTTCATCGTTGGAAACATCATTGGAGAGATCGAACAGACGAACCTCAACTGCTCCGTCCTCCATCATGATTCGCAGTTTGTATACTTTTCCGTCAAACACGAACTCGTGTTTGTTGTCGTGCTGATGGACGATCTTCTCGGCGAGCTCGAGGCTGTTGACCTCCACGAAGGTACAGCTCAGCCGTCTACTCGGTTGTAGAAGAAGCACGTTTTCTCGCGTGAGACCGAGTTCTTTTCCAACGAATTTATGGATTTCATCGTGGGAAAGTTGCTTCGGAAACTGCGAGTAGTCGACGCGAAACGTGTTTTCGCGGCGCGGCATCGCGGGATTACGATGACGCGGATAACTACGACAACGGCAGTGTAGAAAACTGACAAAAAACGTACGAAATAGTCTGTGATCGACTCCCGATATTCGCTCATTCGATATAAACGACCGATCGATTCGGAAGCTGAGCTCTAACTGGTAATCATGAACTTGCTTCTAAATTATTTGATTTTTGCAGCCTCAAGAGTTTCGTCCTACAACAAGCCCACTGCATTTGGCCAATGTGTATGAAAACTTAAGTTAATGGAAACAAAATTGACATCACCAACAGCAAACAGCGAAGCACCGCGGACATCACTATTGATTTCAAAATTAATTAATAAAGAAGTGCAAACGCAGGTTGCGATTTCCAGAGAAATGAGCCACCTAGCGAGCCACACTTTTTTTCTTTTAGTTTCTGATATCCGTGAATAAAAACCCATGTAAAACCCAGTCTTTTGATGCAGTAGCAATGTTTCACAACGACCGACATCATTTTTGATTATGCTCTGTAATGCAAACCCGAATACACCTGTAAAATTTGCATAGATTAACGTCCATTATTTACGTAGAGATGAATCGATGAGCAGGTGGTTGAAAAATCTTTCGTGTAATACAAAACGCGAGAAACACAAGTCATCATTTGAGAGTTTCTCATGAGAAAGGGGGTGTCAGCAAGAAATCATGAAAACTTTATAACGTAATAAATGGACAGAAACAGGAACCCTAATCTTAACCCACTTAGGATGTTAGGATTGGCGTAGTGCACGCCCAGCATGCCATTCTGGGTCGTAAATATTGACCCCAACATCTTACTAGGTTTAAATGCCTAAATCCTGTTGATTGGTGGTCATTTTCCATGGTAAGGTGTTGGCATAAGTACGGCCCACACGATGTGTTTGAAAAAAAACTAGGAGTGGGTAATGTCTGAGACATAACCGCAATGTTGACGTAGGACAAAGGCTGGAACGACTTTTATATTCTCATAATACAATGTTTGTTGTTATGATAATACAAATGGGTGGACTGATGTGTTGAGTAAAGTTGTTGTGTGATCGATCGCTTTCGCTGAACGCATTCATAACCCAACAATCATTTTTGCTGTATAAGAGTAAAACAAATCACTCTTAAGCTAACTTAAGCTCAAGAAGCTGTTATTCAGCTTGTTCGGTTACTTGGGAAGATTTTGACTAGTTCAAGAGTTATTTCGTTTTGAAGAGAAATGATCAATTTACTCTTCTACGAGAGAATTTTCATCGAGCGGATAAAATTATTAGATAATTGAACGGCGTTAGATAGATCCTTTTAATTGAAGATTAACGTGAAACTCTTTCAATAATACGTTGTTTTCATCTGGGAAGAACATATTAGTGGCCGACTTCACTATTGCTGAACTACCAAGCTTTCAGTCTGTCGCTTTTAATTACCGAAACATAACTCTTGAGAAATCATTTTCGCTGATCCTGGAAAAGACCGTTTATAAAACGGAAGATTTTTGCAAGACAATTATTGCATGAATTCATCACGCAATGCGAGTTGATTTTACTCATACTGAATGCGGCCGTTTGCTGTCGTGGATGAGATTTCTGGTGCTGCCACCACGATAGCCGAGAGTCATCGCTTGTGTGCAGCTGCCTAGCTGGAAGGTGACTTCTCCCTTCTCCTTGACTGATCCAAGGAAAATGACGAAAGTTAACAGAGGAAACAGCTGTTATGCCCCTAGATTAGCAGATGAAGCTCCTCCCATTCGGCGGGCTTTCCAGTTTATTCCGTTTGCATGACCCGCCCACATTGTGTCAGACGCTTTAAACGACTAATCAACCGTTCTTTGAGACAATTTCTAATCGAACGGATGAACTAACCAAAATATTGAAAAGTTAAGATCATTTTAATTCGATAAATATTAGAACGAAACAATGTTTCAAGCACAATTTGTCCGAATAAGATACTAGAACTTCTTCTTCTTCTTTATGGCTCGACGTCCTCACTGGGACTTGGCCTGCCTCGCTTCAACTTAGTGTTCTTTGAGCACTTCCACAGTTATTAATTGAAGGGCTTTCTTTGCCTGCCATTGCATGAATTTGTATATTGTGAGGCAAGTACAATGATACACTATGCCCAGGGAGTCGAGAAAATTTTCCCGACCGGAACGGGAATCGAACCCGCCGTCTCCGGATTGGCGATCCATAGCCTTAACCACTAGACTAACTGGAGACCCCTACTAGAACAATTAGAACAATTAGAGGCCGGCTATACTGTTGCTTTTCAGTCTGTTTTCAGTCTGTCGCTTTTAATTATCCGATTCATAATTCTGGAGGAATCATTATCGATGGTCCTGAAAAGGACCTTTTAAATAATAGAAGATTTCGGCAAGACAATTGAAAATTATCCGCACTGAATGCTGGAAGCCGTCGAAAACTGCCATCGCTTACTGCCGTGGATGAGATTCCTGGTTCTATCAGCTAAATAGCCGAGAGTCGTCGCAGGATTGGTGCGCAGCTGCGGAGGTGACATTCATTCCCTTTGACTGATCCAACGAAAATGACGGAAGAAAGCAGAGGTCACTGCTGTTATTCCCCTTGATTAGCAGATTAGGCTCCTCCCATTTGGCTGGCTTTCCAGGTTATTTCGTTTGCATGACCCGCCCCGAATGATCCAGACGCATCAAGCAACTAATCAACCGAGAAATGAGCAAATTTTCATTGAACGGATAGAGTAACCAAAATATTGGATAATTTCGATCAGTTTAATTCGAAAAATGTTCAAACTAATTTTAATTAAACAATGTTTCACGCAAAATAGTCCGGATAGAATAATGCGCTGTTAAATTCCGGGTGGAACCATTAGGCCATTAGTGACCGGCTTCATCATTATTGCTGGGCCACCAAGTATTCAATCTTTCACTTTTCAGTTGCACTGCACTTTTCTCGTTCGATGGAATGAAATTAGCTGATTCACAAACTCATAAGGAATAATTAACGGTGGTCCTGAACATGACCACCTGAACATTTGACGAGTTTAGGAACGAAATGGCATGAATTTACCATGCCACGCAATGCGTGTTGGTTTTCTCCGTGCTGAATAATAATCGCCACCGAAAACTGGACCGCCGCTTGCTGCCGTGGATTAGAATACCTAATGACCAGTTTCACTATTGTTGGCAACGATGCTCTGTCTTTTGCTTTTTGGTTGCACTACATCTCGATTGATGTTGGAAATTATCCAATTAACTCTTGAAGAATCATTTTCGATGGTCCTGAAAAGGACCGGTTTAAATAATGGACGATTTTGATTCATTCACCATGCCACGCAATGCGTGTTGGTTTTCTCTGCGGAGTGCGGATAATGCTGGACGCCGTTGAGGAATAATTTTTGGTGTTTCTGTAAAAGACCGTTTGATTAATTGACGATTTTAGGGAAGAAGTGGCATGAATTCACCATGCCACGCAAGGTGTGTTGGTTTTCTCAGTGCTGAATGATGGACGCCACCTGAAACTGCCCCGCCGCTTGCTGCCGTGGATGAGATTAATCACCGGCTTCACTCTTGCTGGCAACGAAGTACACGTTTCTCGATCGAGGGTGGAAATTTCTTCAATTAACTCTTGAGGAATCACTTTCGATTGTCCTGAAAAAGACCGTTTGAATAATGGACGAACTTGATAAATTCATCATGCCACGCAATGCGTGTTGGATTTCTCCGCGCTCAATACTGGGCGCCGCCGAAAACTCGCCTGCCGCTTGCTGCCGTGGATTAGATTCCTGGTGCTATCAACCGAGAGCCATCGCAGTCGATGTGCGGCTGCTTGCTGGAGATGACATCCTACCTCCTTGGCCGATCCAACATAAATGAAGGCAGAAAACAGAGGACACAGCTTTTACACCCCTAAATTAGCATATGAAGCTCCTCCCATTCGGCTGGCTTTTCAGTTAATTTCGTTTGCATGACCCGCCCCTTATGCTCCAGACGCATCAAACGATTAATCAACCGAGAAATGAGAAAATTTCCATTGAACGGATAATGCAACCAAAATATTAGATGATTTAGATCATTTTAATTTGAAAAATGTTAGAATTGAAAGATTTTTCACGCAAAATGATCCGGATATGATAATGCGTTGCCAAAGTCCGGGTGGAACAATTAGGCGTCATAATTGTTGCTGACTGAGTCACCAAGCATTCAATAATTCACTTTTCGGTTATACTACACTTTTCCCGTTCGATGGAATGAAATTATCCGATTCACAGCTCTCGAAAAATCATTTTCGATGGTCCTTAAAAGGACCGTTTGGATAATGAATAATTCTAGGAAGAAAATTAAATGAATTCACTATGCCACTATGCGTGTTTGTTTTCTCCGCACTAAATGCTGAACGCCGTCGAAAACTGGCCCCCCGCTTGCTGCCGTGGATGCGATTAATGACCGGCTTCACTCTTGCTGAGAAACGATGCTCTGTTCTTGCTTTGCACTACACCTTTCTCGATCGAGGGTGGAAATTTATCCAATTAACTCTTGAGAAATCATTTTCGATGGTCCTGAAAAGGACCGTTTGAATAATGGACGATTTTGATGAATTTACAATGCCACGCAATTCTTGTTGGTTTTCTCCGCGCTCAACGCTAGACGCCATCGAAAACTGGCCCGCCGCTTGCTGCCGTGAATGAGATTCCCGGTGCTATCAGTACGATAGCCGAGTGTCGTCGTTGAGTCGATGCGCCGCTGCCCAGCTCGAGGTGTCACCTCGACGGTGGTCGAAATGGAACTGACGAACAGCTCTCGCATGATCGCATTCCTTCCTGCATCGTAGGTAGTTGCCCCCACGAGGCGCACCAATCAGAGAGCGTTGGTAGACTGAACGAGAAAAATAGTCCGCTACCCATATTTATAGATTTCAGCGATTTCAATGTCTAACTTTAAAACAACTTTTCAACTATTTATCAATGATTTTTAGGTTCACCGAATATTACAAATTGAACGTGGGAGTTTCATCTCTCGGATAACGGGATTTGTTTATCATTTCATTCAGTGGGAAAGATACTGTGAGCGTTTAAAATCTTTCACTCAAACGTAACGCTCTTGGTTTCATAAATTTTGAAATGACACCGGCTATAGAAAACAGAGACGTAGTCCTACGTCAAAAACTGTTTGTTGGGTATGAGCCTCTGTACGAATTTGCCCTGTCCTGCTCACTCCCACAGAACATTTGAAAACAGCGCGCACAGTAAAAGTCACATTTGACTTTTACTGTGCGCGCTGTTTTCAAATTTTTTGTGGGAGTGAGCAGTACACCAGATTCGTGCAGAGGCTCATGTCAATTATCTTCACAATAGATACGAACAACAAAAACCGAAATGCAATTTTTCGCTGGACAGTCAGCCATTTTTGCTGGATTATCGATCTCAGCTGATTGAATCCCATGAAAATCATCCACTTCCAAGTCTATGTTCTTCTTCCGGGCAAGACCAGGTTCAAAAGATCTGATACGGGCCTCTAAAACAATATCTTTGATTCGCTAATTTCAACTGCCAAAAATCTCAATGAGACGAGTCTCACGAGACGTCTCATTGAGGCACATACATTAGATTTTTCAAGAGCGTACTACGATCTCAAATCTCGCAAATTTCTTGAAACGCATTTTCAAACATGCGCATGGCACACTATCTCATTGAAGTATACATGAGCTTTCAGACACTCTGTTTGAGTGTGTTGCCAAAGTGAACAATGTTTTTACACACTGAGCAAAAATTCACAATTTTTTGTTCAGTTATAACTCTAAACTATTGGTGAACAGATGTCCACTTTCTTTAATGAACAGTCCTTAGACGATACAATGTCCGCACTTGCAAGCATCCGAATATCAACGAATCCAACAACATTCCCGTGATCTTCTGAAGCATCCGGTCTCACTACCAACAACCCATCCAACTTCCACAAATTGTACATTTTTTTAATCAATTTTCAATAAAACTGAAAATCAAATAAACCTTTACCTTGTTAATCGAATAAATCAGTTAATTCCAAAATTAAAACCGGGTTTTCATTATTTTGATTTTTTTTGCTGAAATCCATCAGCAATGTGCTGCCGATTCCCACGCCGGTCGAAATCACTGAGTTTTCAGCAATCCGCAACAATTTGCTGATTTTTTCAGTAAACTTCTGTCATTCGCGATGACATCCGAAATTGCTGAAATTTTAAGTTATTTTTATTGCTGAACGGATTGCTGAAATTTCAGCTCGGCAAAATTCAGCAAAACTTTTCTGATTTTCAGCGAAAAAAATTTGGTGTGTGAGCTCAAGGCCTCTGACGTATTTGCCACTCGAGGCCGTGGAGGCAGAGGCACTTACGCCCAATCATTTTTTTATTACTGAGCTCGTCCAGCACGAAACAATACGGCAGAGAAGCAGCATCTACAGTTCACGGATCGTCCAGTGAACTAATTCGCCGAGACATACTGGGTAGATCGTGGGAGCTAATCCAGCGCCAGCTGAACGTTTTTTGGAAGCGCTGGTTGACGGAATATCTGCCGGTGATCCGTCGGCAACAGAAATGGTTTGATGATACCCGATCACTTGTACCAGGCGACCTTGTCTTAGTCGCGGAGCCGACGAAACGAAATGGATGGGAGCGTGGACGAATCATCCGTGTTGTCCCAAGCCCGGACGGAAGATACCGACGGGCGGTTGTGCAGATAGGGACGAAGACTCTGTTGAGACCAGTGTTACGGTTGGCACTGCTTGACCTGCAGGAGTTTCGTGAGACTCCGGAGGACTCCGAACCACACCCGGGGGAGACTGTCGGCGCAGGCAAGCTGGCAACCCTGCCCTGCGCTGCTACCAAAGCGTCGCGTCCGAGAACAAAAGCGACGCAGCGATATCTGTGACAGACAGCTATGATGACAATCAATGATGACGTCTAATGTCTATACTGGTCTTTCATTCAGTGATAGACACGAGGCAAAGTCAGATCATAGTGGAAAACGTGTAGAAACAAATTAATTATTGAATTACCCAAAATAGTAGTAGTGAATATTGTTGAATTTGATCAGTGGAATATGAATATTAAGTGAAGTGTGGCTTCTGAAAACCTTTATTGTAAAGCTCTGTTCAACGGATGTTTAAAAGCTGGAGTTCGCTCCATAGTAGATATTCGAGGTTTGTTGAGGTTATGTCTGCAATGCTAAAGTAATTCCTAAGTCCGATAATTCCGTAGCGCAGTCCGAGGTCATAGTCACGTTCGAGTCCGTAGTCCAGATCCTTTCAACCGCGTCGATAGAATACCTGAAAAGAAAGGTAAGAAAATCATAAAATTATATAACAATGTGAACTAATGAAAGAATGATCAAACTAGGTCTCACGTGGTAGAGGTTGTAATCGATTAATAGGGTGCATAGACGACGAAAGGCCTACCGAATTGTAAGATCTCATTTGAAATAGGTTATATTATGAACACTTATACTTACGGATACATTCATTCTTTACAGTTGAAGCACTTTGTTTTTTTTTTATTTGTTTTTACTATCAACAGGCTAACTTATGCCCTAATGATATTGGATCTACATAAAATCAATTTAAAATTATTCCTAAGTACTGCCCTTGACAGGTGAAAGTCGAAACCGTCAGCAACCCTATTGAAAAGTCTAAGAAGGCCACCAAGGGATCCGTAAGCGGCATAGTTCGTGCGACGGACAGGAATTTCCAAAAACCGGTGATTTCGTAGAGCTCTACTTTGCACATGCAGTTGGATATTGGTCAGCAAAACCGGGCAATCGATCCTTGATGTTAACACATCAGAGATGAACAGAGCTCGGGCCACATTCCGACGAATCGCTAAACTGTCCAAATGGATGAGTTGACAACGACTCTCGTAACTGGGTAGACGGAACGGGTCTCTCCATGGAAGGCGTCGGAGAGCGAAACGGATGAACCTTCGTTGTACAGCTTCAATTCTATCCACTCCGTTGCAGTAGTAAGGATTCCATACCGGCGAACAATACTCTAAAGTTGAGCGCACCAGAGAGCAATACAACTGCTTCAGGCAATAGATGTCGGTGAATTCTTTCCCGACACGGAACAGGAAGCCGAGGTTTCTTGACGCCTTTCCGACGGCATACGATATGTGCTGCTGAAAAGACAACTCACTATCCAGATGCACACCTAGATCCTTAATGCAATTAGTCCTTTCAATGGAAGTGCCGAAGAGATCGTAATTGAACTGCAAAGAATCCTTTTTCTTCGAGAAAGTTATAACGGCACACTTGTTGGGGTTTACTTTCATCCGGTTTGTAGCGCACCACTCTGCAAAATTGATTAGCTGTTGCTGGAGAAAGCGGGCATCGGCAGGTGAACTAATTTGAAAATAAATTTTCATATCGTCGGCGAAGGACAAGCGAGGAACCTTCAATTTCTTAATAACATCATTGAAGTATATAAGAAAGATCAGGGGACCAAGGTGGCTACCTTGGGGAATCCCAGAAGGAGCATCAAAAATACGTGAAGTTACATCTCCGATTCTTACGGTGAGCTGGCGGCCGATGAGATACGAACGCAGTCAACTAACAAATCTACCGCCGAAGCCTAGTTTTGCTAATTTGGCAATCGCAATTTCATGATTTATGCTATCGAAAGCGGCCGAGAGGTCCAAATAAAGCGCATCAGTTTGTTTAGCTTTACAGAAGCCATCAATTATATACGACGTAAACGACAGAAGATTGGTTGTTGTAGATCGCTTTGGCATAAACCCATGTTGATTTTCATCGATGTAGTGACGACAATGGCTAAAGATCGGCTCAAAAACCACAAGTTCAAACAGTTTAGCAACTGAGCTCAGGGCGGAAATACCACGGTAGTTCTCGACGCACATTTTATCCCCTTTTTTATGAACAGGGAACAAAAATGCGGATTTCCATAAGGTAGGAAACTTGCCGCTGGTTAGCGACAACCCAAAGATGCGTTGGAGAGGAACGACCATGCTAACGGCACACTGTTTCAGCAAAATGGGCGGGATCCCATCGGGCCCCACGGTGCAAGCAGCTTTGAGTTGGTTCATGGCCCGCATGATCATTGATTCATCAACCTCGATGTGTGTAAAAGACTCGCCGAGAAAGGGCACGTCTTCGACTGCAGCTTCGACTTGTCGGGGAGTAATTGCTTCATTAGAAAAAACGCTTCCAAATTTATCGGCGAAAAAGTCGCAGACGGTTTGAGGGTCAGAGCTCCAGTTATCATCGTGTATCATCGTGGTGGGCAGGCCAGCTTCCTTTCTTTGGTCGTTTACGAACTTCCAGAAAGATTTCGGGTTTGATTTCAATTTCGATTGCATATTTTTAATATATGTTCGATAGCAGGATTGGCTCATGCGTTGATATGCATTGTTTAGTTAGTTAATACAAAAAAGCTATCAAACCCGGTTTTACCCTTTTCCTACGCCCTACACCATTGACATTGAATATAAGTTATCGGATCTACTTACGTATTTGGTTGTCTCTAAGAGATTTACGACTAAGGTTCATATTCACACAACCTAAGGTAACTATGATCTATCAAGTTTTAAATTCGAGGGTCTCCAAGAACTCTCTTGAGTATAGGTCATCGAATCTACGAGGGCTACTAGTTGTAAAGAATAGCATTAAGAATGAGGTTCATACTCACACAGCCCCAGGCATCCATGTTCTATTAAGTGGTGGGTTCAATCCTATACAATAGTATCCAAGAACTCCCTGGAGTTAAGGCCATCTAATCTACAACTGTAATCATTGATCTATTAAAGCATTACGTATGAAATTAATGCTTACACAACCTCATGTAGCTATGTGCTATCAAGTGGAAAATTCATTGTCAGTTTGAGGATCTCCAAGAACTGCCTTGAGTATAGGTCGTCGGATCTACTAACGTATTTGGTTGTCTCTAAGAGATTTAATAAAGGAAAAGTTAAATGGGCTTCTATATTCCCCTGAAACCGCTCTGAAGACCGTTGAGATGCTTTGAAACACTTTGAAACGCCTCAAGTACCCCCATGAAATCTTAATGAAATTTACCTGAGAGCTTCTGAACCTCCTGAAACCACTCTGAAACCTCCTGAAACGCGCTAAAACGCATTGAAACGCCTTGAAACGCTTTGAAACGCCCCCAAAACCCCCATGGAACCCCATGAGCTAAGTCCCCATTATATTAACCCTCTTGAAACGCTTTGGAACGCCTCTGAAACTCCCGTGAAGTTCACCTAAGAACATATGAAGCCCCCTAAAAGCCCTGTGAAACCTCCTGAAACGTCCTGAAACGACCTGAATCGGCTGGAAACGCCTCTGACACCCCCCCCCCCCCCCCCAAAAAACCCCCTTGAAGTCCTTCTGACTATCCCCCCTTTGCACCTGAGAGCCTTGACAGCTACCACCTCCTCCCTTTGCATCTGCAAGCCACTTGCCCTTCTCAAACTTCTTTGCAATCTTGAAATCCATTTAGATAATGAATCCATTTAGGTTAAAATTCTATCTAGGCAGTCCCGACTCGTTACCTAAATGGAGGTTCGAGTGTAGATATTTAATGCAGCATCCATTTTGCATGAATTTTTTTGTATGAGCCGAGACATAGGGAGGATGAAAATGGGAAATTTCTGCGTGATGTAATTTATGGACGCTCCCTTATGGACAGCACAAAGATACTACGGTTACAATGACGGTTGTATAGGCCGTAAGTCCTATTTTCTAATTCGTCAGCTAATAAAGCCATGCATGTG
>NC_085138.1:246419927-246443174 GCF_035046485.1 Aedes albopictus
CAATATCCGCCAGTTATTCATACATATGTACATATCATGCGTAATTCACATCCCATTGAGATCACTAGCCTTTTCCTTGCAATTCGAGCAACTTGAGGGAAGATCGGGTGACCAGCCCCGGTAGAAAATTGCGTTGGCTGACAGGGAAGGGGGAAGCCTACTTCTGCAAACCCTAGCGTATGCTCTCCAGAAACGGCGACTAACTACAGCGTCTGTTTCCCATGTTAGGGGCAGGTGATCGATGTCCGAAGGGCATAGAAGTTATCTAAACTATGCACTATGTACTATGGTCCTCTGCAAAGTAAGGGATTAGTGTCCCGCCCTGCCTGCCAGTCGTAAAAAAAAATACAACGCAAAATCAGTTTAATACGAGCCGAGACAAACGGCAATGACCACTGCAACAAACCAGGACTTGTGATTGGAAACTCGGTACATTGAACTGTCGATTTCTCAACTTTATCGGGAGCACTCGTATACTCATTCATTAATTTATTTAGTACTACATCAAATTCAAGATAAAACTGAATCAACAATATTTCTCCATAATACACGGTTCGTGGCAGCCGCTCTCCATCCTCGGTCGCGCCCGATGCTCGCCAAGTCACGCTCCACCTGGTCCGCCCATCGTGCTCTCTGCGCTCCACGCCTTCTTGTGCCAACCGGATCAGTTGCAAACACCAGCTTTGCAGGGTTGTTGTCCGGCATTCTTGCAACATGCCCTGCCCACCGTATCCTTCCGGCTTTGGCCACCTTCTGGATGCTGGGTTCGCCGTAAAGTGCAGCGAGCTCGTGGTTCATTCTTCTCCGCCACACACCATTCTCCTGCACACCGCCGAAGATCGTCCTTAGCACGCGTCGCTCGAAAACTCCGAGTGCTTGCAGGTCCTCCTCGAGCATGGTCCATGTCTCGTGCCCGTAGAGGATTACCGGTCTTATTAGCGTTTTGTACATGGTGCATTTGGTGCGTGGGTGAATCTTTTTCGACCGCAGTTTCTTCTGGAGCCCGTAGTAGGCCCGACTTCCGCTGATGATGCGCCTCCGAATTTCACGGCTCACGTTGTTGTCAGCCGTCAGTAAGGATCCGAGGTAGATGAACTCCTCCACCACCTCGAAAGTATCCCCGTCTATCGTAACATTACTACCCAGACGGATCCGGTCGTGTTCGGTTCCGCCTACCAGCATGTACTTTGTTTTTGAGGCATTCACCACCAGTCCGACCTTTGCTGCTTCGCGTTTCAGGCGGGTGTACAGCTCTGCCACCGTTCCAAATGTTCTGGCAATAATATCCATGTCGTCCGCAAAGCACACAAAATGTCCGGATTTTGTGAAAATCGTTCCCCGGCTGTTGAGCCCGGCTCGTCGCATCACACCTTCCAGAGCGATGTTGAAGAGTAGGCATGAGAGTCCATCACCTTGTCGCAGTCCCCGGCGAGATTTGAATGAACTAGATAGTTCACCTGAAACCCTTACGCAGTTTTGCTCACCGTCCATCGTTGCTTTAATCAGTCTAGTCAGCTTCCCAGGAAAGCCGTTTTCGTTCATGATTCTCCATAGCTCTGCGCGGTCGATACTGTCGTATGCCGCTTTGAAGTCGATGAACAGGTGATGCGTTGGGACCTGGTATTCACGGCCTTTCTGGAGGATTTGTCGTACGGTAAAGATCTGGTCCGTTGTCGACTGGCCGTCGATGAAGCCGGCTTGATAACTTCCCACGAACTCGTTTGTTTTAGGTGACAGACGACGGAAGATGATCTGGGATAGCACTTTGTAGGCAGCATTCAAAATAGTGATCGCCCTGAAGTTCTCGCATTCCAAATGGCCGCCTTTCTTGTGAATGGGGCAGATTACCCCTTCTTTCCACTCCTCCGGTAGCTGTTCGGTTTCCCAGATCCTGACTATCAGCCGATGCAGACAGGTGGCCAACTTTTCTGGGCCCATCTTGATGAGTTCAGCTGCGATACCATCCTTACCAGCTGCTTTGTTGGACTTGAGCTGGTGAATGGCATCCTTAACTTTCCTCAGCGTGGGAGTTGGTTCATTTCCATCCTCCGCTGCACTGGCGTCGTCGTTTCCTCCGTTGCCGTGGGCTCCCGTGCCTACGTTCTCCACGCCGTTCAGGTGCTGATCGAAGTGCTGCTTCCACCTTTCGATCACCTCACGTCCGTCCGTCAAGAGGCCTCCGTCTTTATCCCTGCATATTTCAGCTCGCGGCACGAAGCCGTTGCGGGATGCGTTGAGCTTCTGATAGAACTTCCGTGTTTCTTGGGAACGACACAGCAGTTCCATTTCTTCACACTCCGCTTCTTCCAGGCGGCGCTTTTTCTCCCGAAAGAGGCGGGTCTGCTGTTTCCGCTCCTGTTTATAACGTTCCACGTTCTGTCGAGTCCCTTGCTGCAGCATTACCGCCCTCGCTGCATTCTTCTCCTCCAAAACCGTTCTGCACTCTTCGTCGAACCATTCGTTCCATCGATTCCGTTCCACGTACCCGATGGTGCTCTCGGCTGCGTCGTGGATGGCTGCTTTCACTGTACTCCAGCAGTCCTCTAGAGGGGCCTCATCGAGCTCGCCCTCGTCTGGCAACGCGGCCTCGAGATTCTGCGCGTATGCTGAGGCGACATCCGGTTGCTTCAGTCGCTCTAGGTTGTACCGTGGCGGTCGCCGGTATCGTACATTGGTGATGACGGAGAGTTTTGGGCGCAGTTTGACCATCACCAGATAGTGGTCGGAGTCGATGTTGGCGCCACGATAGGTCCTGACGTCGATAATGTCGGAGAAGTGCCGTCCGTCAATCAGAACGTGGTCGATTTGAGATTCCGTCTGCTGTGGTGATCTCCAGGTGTAACGATAAGGGAGGCTGTGTTGGAAAAAGGTGCTACGTATGGCCATATATTTGGAGGCGGCGAAATCAATGAGTCGTAGGCCGTTTTCGTTCGTCTGCTGGTGGGCGCTGAACTTAGCAATCGTCGGTCTGAGTTCCTCCTCCAGGCCTACCTGAACGTTCAAATCTCCTATGATGATCTCGACGTCGTGGCTTGGGCAGCGATCGTACTCGCGTTCGAGCTGCGCGTAAAATGCGTCCTTGTCATCATCAGTACCTCCGGAGTGTGGGCTGTGCACGTTTATTATGCTAAAGTTGAAAAATCGGGGCTGATCCTCAACCTGCACATTCTTTCGTCGATCGGCCACCAACCGATCACGCGCCTCTGCATATCACCCATCACGATGAAAGCTGTTCCCAGCTCGCGTGTGTTGCCGCAGCTCTGGTAGATGGTATGATTACCTCTAAACGTTCTCACCATGGATCCTGTCCAGCACACCTCCTGTAGCGCTACGATGCCGAACCCGCGGTCCTTCAGTAGATCAGCGAGTATGCGAGTTAAGAGATCGGCAGTTCCACGTACCGAGTTTCCAATCGCAAGTCCTTTTTGTTCGCTGGGGTCGTTGCCGTTGGTCTCGGTTCGTATTATTCTGTTGCTGATTTTCCGTTACAATGGTTTTTTACGGCTGGCTCGTAGGGCCTGACACCAACCCCCTACTTTCCGGAGGACCATAGTGCACAGTTGAGCTTAGAGCCCTTCCCTGGCACTCGGACGTAGATCAGCCCCCCCCCCCCCTAACATGGGGATCAGACGCTGTTGTAAGCCACTCCTGCTGGAGAACAGACGCTCAGGTTTGCCGAAGCAAACCCCCCCCTTCCCTGTCAGCCTACGACCAAAGTTTCCATCGGGGTTGGTTACCCGATCTTCCCTAAGGTTGCTCATATAGTTTCCGGCCGGTACCATGAGGAGGTAGAGAGTTGCTAGGCAGAGGCTAGTGGATCACAATGGAATCTGAATTGCGCAGCATACCCAGCCTTTACCATGCCAACAATATCTTCATAATCTCGCCCTTATTTAGCCTCAAGTGAGACTAAAGAAGGGCAGCTGATTGTCTCGGAGAAACACAAGGTCCACTGCACCATTGCTCCGGTTAGCGCAGTAAGGGCAACATACTGTAGAGGGTGCCCTGGTACTCCACAGGCTCCGTAATAGCGGATAGGTTTTTATTAGAGCCCCCTATCCATTCATTCCTCGGCACGGTAAGCATAAAGCCGCATCACACCATGAATTAGGGGTCACCTGTTGGTGGATTCTTACCACCGGAACAGGCGGTCTTTAGTGTTATTCTTAACCAATTGAGACACTCGCTACCGACACTACACATCTATCTAGGCTGATCGAGAAAAGAAGTTAATATTGATGATCAACTTCATAGGGCTCGAACAGCCGCGAAAAAGTGTTCGCTATCCGGTTGGCCCAAGAAGGCGTGAAGTGTCGAAAGCGTATTGTGGCGTAGGATAGATAGTATTTTCTCTTAAAAGTGATATTGTATAAATGTATGTTTGTAGCTTTTGAATAATTCCCAACGAAGTCTTTCAATTTTTTTTGGTGGAACCAGCACAAAAAATAGGCTCACGAGTTACCAATTTGGTGGTTGCATAGTACAATAATTGAACGCTTCGGGTCTGCTCTTCAAAGCCCATTCATCAAAGTTCGAAAACCCCCTGAACTTGACACATCAAATTTGATGGAACTGTGAAAATCATTGAACCAGTCTTTACACACGCACCGCACCGTACCGACCGGCGCCGTCAAGGACACGTAATCATCCGTCGCCGGTGCCAAATTGAAGGCACAACTTTTTTCCGCTTCCTTGGCCGCCATTTATCTGCGAGGGAGCCAAATCTTGCGCCTGCATCATCGGCCCTAAAAGTTTTGAAGGTCTTGCCAGCAGCAGAAGCGTTGCAGACGAAAATTTTCCCTTTAATCTAATTTTGTTTGCTCGATTTCGAAGTGTTTGATTTTCAGCTTCTTTTAATTTTTCGTCCTTCGCCTTCGATCAAGTTTCCTCGCATACAGCACCTAGACTCTGTGTATACTGTATTGCCAGCTGCGAGGGTCTTGGCAACAGAAGCAAGAAGCAAGCAGCCCGGCTGACTGCAGAGATTCGTGAGTTTTCTTGTAAAAATGGGCGGGGCAACGCTAAGATTTGTTTTGGGATCTTATTTTTTCTTTGCTGTTTTTATAACGAAGCAAATCTTGGAGAAGACTTGGCAAAGGGGATAGAGATAAAATGAGATTTAAGGCGAAATTCAATGCATTTCCTTACTTTCAATTTTAAGTTTTACCAGTGCATTTTCTATGAATAATGAAACTTTTTTTATAATTTTTATTTTTGTGTATTTTAACTTATGCTACACTTTGAAGAATGAAACGTTTTCAATGACTTATGGATAATGTTGCATTTACATCTTTACACATTATCTATAATGGATCATGTGTCAACTCTCTCTTTCGAGTATTTTCAAATTCCGATGGTCACAATAACCTTTTGCCATAAGTTATTCATTTTACCCCACCGGAGCATTTTATACTCATTTCGTTTCGCCTTAAAACTGTTTTTTTTGCACCACACTTTTCCTTGGTTTGGGTGATTAAGCCTAGCTGTAAAGTAAATCCCAACCAAACATGCCGATAAATAATGTTTTAGGGTGTTGGACTATTTGGACAGGAGGCTGTTATACTTTGGGCAACTTTTCGCAATAACTCAACGAGATGTTAGCCAAATTTATTAGATTTTTTTTTTGTACACGATGAAATACGTCAGTTATCCGGCTGTGTTCAAAAATTCAAGTCAATTGGTGAAAAAATGTGGACAGTGGAAAGGGCCCAAAACAAGAACCTCTGATCAAATGGTTACTCACCCTAAGCCGACAGAGCAAAGGAAAAACGAAAACTGTGGCACCTCCGCGCTACCAGGAGAGGAAATGTTTGAAGATACTCCAATTATGAGCCAACTGAGAAGAGGAAGATTGTTTGTTGTTTAGATGAGTGATTAGTTCCAAGAAGTTTTTATCCAGCAACAGTCCGTGCGGTGAGCGTGCGACGGAAAATCAAACCGGTTTTCGTGGAAACCGTTGCGAGCCAGCATTTGACAAATTGAATAACACTTGAAGAACGAACGTTCTTGGGTGACAAAGACTAATCTGAGATTTCATCACATTCAACGTTGGTTATGACACACTGTGTTGTCGTCAAACACATCATGCACGAGAGTAGAGATTCAAGCATCAGTACCCTAAAGGAAGCAAATAGTTCTCAACATCAGCTAGTAGTGTCGTGACACAAGTGTCAAACGACTGCTACCAAAAAGATGACATGTTTTATTATAGCAAACTGTGGGTAATACTGGCAGCTAATGCCACCCACTGGATGTCATCATAAAAGTTTAACTTATCGAAATTGTCGTTTCATGAAAACGTGAAAAACACTTTCTGAATCAAAATTCTCAGAATTAGAAGGATGCAATGAATGATTGTAAACAAATGTGAATGAACGAAAATAAGCATCAAATTCAATATTTGTGTTTATTTGCTATGGATGTCAGCGCATGAGCAGTATGGGCTAATTTGATCTCTACATACAGCTGGTGTTGTCAGGCTGAAATGTATGACGATGATTCATGCGATTAAATTAAATCTCAAAAAGCATGTTACATGAATAGGAATATGTATCTTTAAAGTTTTGTCATGTTTCGATTGTTGCACCCATAATTCGCGAGACTACGCCAGTTGTGACGTGATATAGTCACGGCCACTTTTGGCGAAGTTTTTGAGGCGTAAAAGAGCAGATGCCAAAGCGCGTGAAAGGCGAAGCACTCATCATCAAGACTGAACAGTCTAATTCTCGGACGTCTTGAGGACGATGCGAAGCGACGCCAAGGTCATGGATTTGGGAGCCGACGTGCGCATTACTAGACGTACTCGTACGGGCGAAATGTTCCTAGAGCTCAAGCGCGTCAAGTAACGCAAGGGTGCTAACTCCAAAAGTCTGGTGGAAGAGGTCCTTGGCGAAGGGGTCAAGGTAAGGGCTCTAAGAGCATAGGGGCTGTCCATAAACCACGTGGTCATTTTTTTGGGACTTTTCAAACCCCCCCGCGTGGTCATTAGTCCATACAAAATGGTCATTGGCCGAACCCCCCCCCCCCCCCCTCCTTATGACCACGTGGTTTATGGACAGCCCCATAGGCGATTCAGAAGGTGAAGAACCTAGACGAAGTCACTGAAGCGGAAGAGTTCGTCACGACACTGCAGCAACAATGCGAGGTGCAGGTGGCCAACGCAGCCGTTCGGCTACAAAAGTGGCCGGCAGGGACATGGATAGCCTTGGTTCAGCTACCTGTGGCGGACATAAATAACTCCGTTAAAGTAGGGAAGATCAAGATGGGCTGGTCAGTATGCCATCTGACTTCTTATGAGCCACCGAAAGTTTGCTTCATGTGTCTGCAACCAGGACCCAAGTCATGGGACTGCAAAGGCCCTGATAGGAGCAAGCTGTGCAACGATGCGGCGCCGAAGGCCATAAGTCACAGGGCTGCACGAGTTCACCCATTTGTCTGATTTGTTCCGGGAATCAGGCACCCAACGGGTGGTCCAAAGTGCCCGGCCTTCAAGAAAGCCGCTGTAAACAAATCACAGCGCTCATCACAGCCGTCGTGGTCCTGCTGTCGAGTCTGCAGTTGGGGACCTCCAGCCTGCTTTTACAGGCAAGTACGTACAATACCAAACTGTCTCCCTGCCTGATCGCAATTCCGTTTCCAGACTGTGCCCTTCGAAGGGTAATCCCCCTTGTCTGAAGTCATCATCCAGTGATCTCTCACTTATCAACGCATCATCTTCGCACGGCTGTTCAAGCCCATCGCCACTCAACCCGGGACGCTCGACACTAAGCACTATGGAAGCCCCGGATCCGCCTAGCTCAGTCGCGCCTTCTGCATCTGTTACGACCGATTACCTGCCAATCTCAACTCGTTCCGACCATCCAAGTCGTCCCGGCCCTGAGTCTAGTGATGGTGATGGGGTCTTCCAAGCTACCAACCAAGGCATGTATACCATCCATAGCGGTAATTCTCGTCCTGATAAATATTCACCTCGTAGGTCGGCGCCTCATGGAAACAATGCAGATCAGCCCGCTACAAATGTGCTCTTATACTACCAAAATGCTGGTGGTATTAACAGCTCCGTTGCCGAATACCAGCTCGCCGTTAGCGACGGGTGCTACGATGCTTACGTCTTCACTGAGACCTGGCTGAAGGATTGTACAACGTCTAAGCAATTGTTCGATGACTCGTTCTCCGTTTACCAACAAGATCGATCGCCCATCAATGGCAACAAGAGTACAGGGGGTGGCGTTTTATTAGCAGTGCGCTCCAGGTTCAAATCCCGCTTAGTAAACCCTCCAAATGCATCGATCGAACAGCTGTGGGTGGCCATTGTAGTGAATGTGCCAAATAATTGATTGAAATTAGTTGAGCGTGCCTTCTTGCAGTACTAGACTGACTGCGAAAGCACGTATGTGGCAGCCCTAATCCCACCTAATGCATTTGACAGGAGCCAACATCTATCGTGTATCCACAATGGATTCCTTTGTGGATACACAAATGTTAACATACAAGATGTTGGATTCTTAAATTTGGCGGCCTCGCACCCTGGTGTGCGAAAGCCATTGATGATGATGATGCATGAGTCGAGAACGCGCGCTTGTTTGCCCTGGAAGTTGGGCTCTTCATTCTTGCACATGAGTGAAAGGGGAGAAACATTATAGAAGTCAAAAGGAGAAAGAGCTAACGGTTGGCTGACTGCGATGCACGAACAGAATGATGGGCAAAGTGTGCGTGCGAATGGACAGCGAGAGAGTGAGTGAGAGTGGATAATGCTAAATGAATGGATGTACGGATAAGGCTATGATATGTGTATGTGAGAGCAGGACGGGGATGAGTTTGAAAAGCGTTCGAGAGAAATGTGGTTGAAACTTTCCTCATTCTGTTGGCTATATTTCTGGGTAACGGACGTGTGTGAAGTTCTTGTGAGTTATCGAACGCAAAAAGAAAATCGTGCACTCTACACGATTTACCTTGAGGCGCGTGTGATAGATTTTATTAATTAAGGATTCGGGCGTAACGAAAAAAACGAAAGTATACTACAGCCATTTCTACCGAAGATGCGACGATTTATGTTTGCGTCATCGAATCAATGATCGTGGTATGTTTCCCGTTGCTTCCAATTTACAGCGCGTGAGGTGGGTAGAACCTACCTAGAGCGTAGCTGTTGGTGAAAAATTGAAATAAAAACACACCCAGGCAGCTACTCTAACGGGAGTGTGTGGGGGGGGGGGGGGAATGCATCTTTTTCTTTCACAGTTGAATTGACTTAGAATATCGGAAGGCGTGGGAATATTTAGGCGTTGCACCAGTTATTTGGAAGTGAACTCTGCATACAAGCATCTGAACAATTGCATCTACAACGCTCATTTAAGCCGACTCCAGAGCCGCCTTAAGACTAACCCTAAGAGCTTTTGGCGTCACGTCAACGACCAACGAAAGGAATCAGGGCTGCCGTCTACGATGAACGATGGATTGCGAGAAGCTGATACTACCACCGATATTGTCGACATGTTCCGTTCTCAATTCAGCAGCGTTTTCGTTAATGAGCAACTTGACCCTCAGGATGTTACCAACACAACACAGAATGTTCCTAGTTTTCCAGCATCCGGGCTGTAGATCGCCGTCACCAACGATGCTATAATTGACGCATGTAAAGATTTGAAGTCCTCCACTGGATGTGGTCCGGACGGTATCCCTTCGCTTGTGCTTAAACGTTGTGTGACCTCTCTGGCTGCACCGCTATGCACCGTGTTCAACCTCTCTCTGCAAACTTGCATTTTTCCTGATTGCTGGAAGCAGTCACATGTTTTTTAAAAAGACACGAACACGTTCAATGCTTCCAGTGAGCTATTCGCTCTTTGAAGGAATCACGACACTAGACAACGGACTAGCATGCAACGCCCAGTGGCACAGCCGAAAACTTTTCCTGACAGCTGCGGCGGGAATCGAACCCGCGCTCCTCAGCACGATGCGACTAAGTGCTTGGTGATACTAGCCGCACGGCCACGAAGCCACAGAAAGGCTTAAGAAAGGCTGCAAACATAGAGTCTCAAACTACAGGGGTATTGCTTCCTTGTGCGCTATATCGAAGCTGCTGGAGCTGATCGTTCTGCACAAGTTAGTTCAAAGCTACGCACATTATATATCCCAGGATCAACACGGATTTGTTCCAAAACGATCGACCAACACCAACCTGACGTGTTTTACATCGTACCTGATACGGCAGTTCCAAAGCGGTCTTCAAGTTGATGCCATATATACCGTAAAACGGGGTATCATTGATCAGCGGGGTAACATTGATCGGCTTGACCGACCTCATGAAATGTTCAAACAAGCATTTTACATTGAACCAGTTTCTGCTATCGAATGGTATATCGTAATCTGCTGTTATTTAGCTATTAAATGACATGCAATTCTTGAACATTGAATTTCATAAACAATGAAATAAATCTATTTTTCCATAACTGTGTTGCGTAACGCAATGAGATACATGATCAAACATTCATGCATGGCATGAATACTAGGTACAATATGAGGTTCGAAATCACTGTATTATTTCAATATGATATCCTAGAGTTGGACTACGTCTCTTCGCCGTTTACAGTCTGGTCCGGTGTTCCTCAAGGTAGTCACCTTGAACCGTTCCTGTTCCTGCTGTATATGAACGATGTCAACTGTACTTTGAAATGCCTGAAACTATCATATGCTGATGACCTGAAGCTGTCCTTCCAGATAAAGCAACGTCAGGATGCAGTATTTTTGCAACAACAGCTGGAAGCCTTTGCGGTTTGGTGTAGTTTAAACCGTATGTCCCTAAATGTATCGAAGTGTTCTGTTATATCGTTCAGCCGTAAGAAAAGCATGTTTCACTTCGACTATGCTTTGGGTGGTGTCAAGTTTAAACGTGAATCGACTGTTAAGGAACTGGGAGTATTGCTGGACTCCAAATTGACATTTAAGGACCATGTTGCCTATG
The DNA here is from genome assembly GCF_035046485.1 of Aedes albopictus. Taxonomy (NCBI): domain Eukaryota; kingdom Metazoa; phylum Arthropoda; class Insecta; order Diptera; family Culicidae; genus Aedes; species Aedes albopictus. Next base: position 246,430,885 of record NC_085138.1, read on the forward strand.
TTGTGGTCAAAGCTTCATCTCAACTCGGTTTCCTTTTCCGATTTACCAAGTCGTTTAAGGACATCTACTGCTTGAAGTCGTTGTATTGCTCTATTGTGCGTTACATTCTGGAATATTCGGCAGTCGCCTGGGCCCCGTACTACGCCAACGAGATTCAGCGCATAGAAAGTGTACAGCGGAAGTTTGTTCGTTTTGCGCTACACCACCTTAGATGGAGAAACCCTATTGTCTTGCCTAGCTACGTGAGCCGCTGTCAGCTCATCAACTTGGAGCCTCTGAGTGCGAGACGCAATGTAGCCAAAGCTTGTTTTGTAGGAGATTTACTGCAAGCCAACATCGATTGCCCCGCTCTGCTGGGTATGCTACAAATCAACACACGCCGCCGTAGTCTTCGATCACATCCGTTTCTCAACCTACCGCCAGCGAGGACCAACTACAGCCAACATGAGCCGATTCGTGATATCGTCGGTTTCCTGCAATAGGGGCACAACTCAAAAAATGTGAATTTTCAGAATGAGCGTTTGAAAATTGGCAATCTTGAAGAACCTCTTGCAAGTTCACTCATTTCTCTCATCGTTTGGCAAAAGAAAACGAATTTTGATTGTTGTATCATGGAAAGGGACTGAAGGACTGTCTGCTTCATGAATTTTCGATTACTATTTTTCAACTACTATTGTAAAAGTTGACTGATTTTGAGTTGTGCCTTTATTGCGGAAAATTGGTGCAAATGAAAAAATCTCGCATTTTTCAACGAATTTCGGAACGGGTCTTCGTGAGATGAAAGTTTACATAGTCTTCCATCATTTGCCTTCAAAATCTCAAAATTGACAAATTTTGAGTTGTGCTCTTGTTGCAGGAAACCGACGATATGTCCCGTTTGTTTAACACATGCTATTTTGTATTTGATTTTAATGTGTCCCGTGATGTAAATAAGCGTAGTTTTAAGCATGTATTTTGTTAGTTTTGTGAAATGTCATAGGTGTTGTATTCGGGTGTCACTGGGGTAAATATTTTACCTGTTGACTTAATATGTAAATAAATAAATAAATAATAACGGGTGACTTTAATGCCTGGGCCGTGGAATGGGGAAGCCGTTTCACGAACCAGCGGGGTCAGATCCTGCTAGAAACACTGGCCATCTTAGATGTCGACTTGGCTAATGCCAGTACAGAGAGCACCTTTAGTCGAAACGGTGCGGAGTCGATTATAGACGTGACTTTTGTAGTCCTGGGCAAACAAGTAGTTCAAACTGGAGAGTAGACGATAGCTACACTCACAGTGATCACCTGGCGGTTCGCTTCTGTATCGACTACAACTACATCAGGCAGCGGGTAGAGGAAGAAGCGGCTAGGCCAAGGCCAAGCCCTCACAAGTGGAAGACATCATACTTCGACGAAGGGGTATTTAGGGAGGCGCTCTGCCGAGAGCGAAACTTACTTGGTCTAGACGGCGACGAACTGGTAGCGGTGCTCTCTCGTGTGTGCGATGCGACCATGCCTAGGCGAGCCCACCCTAGAAATGAGAAGCCACCAGCTTACTGGTGGACCAACGCGGTTGTGGATCTGCGCCGCGCCTGCCTACGGGCCAGGCGGCAGATGCAGCGAGCACGATCAGAGGAAGAGCGAAACAACTACCGCTGCAAAAGCTGCGCTGAATGCTAAGATAAGAGCAATGCCATAAAAGTTCAGCCTATTGGACACAGTGGCTTAATTTCCCCAACAGGGGAGGAAAAAAAAGATAAGAGCAAGCAGAAAGGCCTGCTTTGAGGGTCTCTGTCAGAGTGCCAACGCGAACCCGTGGGGTGATGCCTACAGAATCGTGATGGCCAAGACGGGAGGTGTATTAGCTCCTACAGAGCAATTTCCAGAGATGTTATATGGGATCATCTAAGGGCTTTATCCGCGAGCCCGGACTGAGGCTGGCGATGAAGAGAGGATCACCGACGTAGAACTAGCCAGGATAGCAACGTCCCTTAGCGAAGGTTCGGCCCAGGGTCGGACGGAGTTCCAAACAAATGCCTTAAAAGTAGTTTTTGCAGAGGCTCCTGAGATGTTCAGGTCTCCTATGCAGAAATGGTTGGACGAGGGAGAATAGAAATTGGGAGACGGCAGAGTCTGCTCTATTGCCAAAGGCGGGGAAACCACCCTGAGACACGTCGGCATATAGACCAGTATGCTTGATCGACACGGCGGGGAAGATGCTCGAAAAGATCATCCTCACACTGTAAAAAATAATCTTGTGATATCACATCATTATCGCTGTACATCAGTCCAGTCTTTAAAGTGATGTACAAATTACATCCTTTGCACGCAGCAAATTAGCTTAGAGGTGGGTATAGCAATCGCTAGAAACGAATCGACAGACAAGTCACAAAAAAAGTAAAATATTGGCATGGATCCGCTGATTGTGAGGCATATCCCTTACCTCTCGGCTATTTCACCGGGTTGATTCTAGGTATTCGCTGGAATGAGTTTGTTGACCCTTTCCGGTGCCCACTAGGATCTACATAGTGAGTGTGATAATTGTTGGAAAACAATGTAGCCATGTGAAATTACATTCGATAAATGAAACAACCCCTGAAATTACGTGCCTGTATAGTTATTACAACATTATTTGCTGAGTAGAATGTTGAGGCACACCGAGGGTGTAAATGGCCTCTCGAGCAACCAGTTCGGCTTCCAGAAGAGGAGATCGACCGCAAACACTGTAGCGGTATTCGATAGAGAACCAATAAATTATGTTATCATATGAGAAAACTAAACTAAACGAACAGCAATATAAATTCAGTAACCTTCAGAACGAACAGCAGTATGTTTCATCTACTTGCATGCAATAATGAACTAAGATCACTCACTAATAAACTCGGAAGTTATCGTTCACTCACTTGGAGCGTACATAACTCATCTCACGAAGCATGTGCCAAGGTCCGTTGGGATTGAGTAAGATCTCCCGTCGGGATCACTTGTCGTTACCCTCAAAGAATAAGACTTAGAAGTAAAGAATTAAACCGAGCTAGCTAAATGCGAAATGTTTGAGGGGGAAAAGGACAAAATCACTGATCGGCTCAAAGAGTAATCGGGAACCGACTTTTGATAAGATCGTTACCCGATTTCCGGTACGAAGGCCCAAAACCCAAAAGACGACCTTACTGAGGCATCTCAAGTTCTGTCTCGTCCACTTTGATCTGACCCGTGGAAGAGGCAGGAGTGTGAAGTTTTTCTTTAAATAGTTTCGCGGTGTGTTTGTCCCAGGTAATTAAAACGTGAGAAGTGTCTTAATGATCAGTGTTTAATAGCTAGATTTTCCCTCCCGATAGGTAGTGCTAAAAGCAATAAATTAGCCAGGTTGTGCGGTGCTGTGCGAGATTGAGACTAAAAAAAGGTAAGGAGAAAACTGAACGCTTCCCGAACAAAAGCTCATTCCCGTCGAATAGCCGTTCGACGGCTTTTTATTTGGCAGTTTGATTTCCCGCACCACCAACCCTCCCGCTCGACACACCGCGCCCCATACGCCAATTCCACACTTCTGACCCCACGCGCCAGCTTCGAAGGTCCTAACTGCCGGCCGGAGTTAGAAGGGAGTTTGCGCCGTCACCATCGCACTCCACCAGAGCGATTTTCCCGCCAGGAAGCAGAATTCACTGCGCCGGCGGCCTGCATCACCAAGCGCCATTCATTTGTGGTCCCTTTGTTCATCCGCGTGGGCCAGCGTCGCTGAAGCGACGCGAAGGAAGGGGCGACGGTGCCGGTATAACCGGCAATGAAGAGACGGTAAAGCAGAAGTCCAACCGTAAGTAGACTGCCCATGTTTCTGCTATTTTTGGATGGATTGAGACAGTGAAGGAATGTGAGAGTGGGAAGCGTTCGTGAGAGCTCGAGAGCGAAAATCTAAAATAAGATCGATAGGCCAAATAGAAATCCGCACAGTTAGGAGCAATAGAAGGGAGAGGAAAGTTGAGAGAGGTGAAGTGGGTACCCGAATAGAAATGTGAGATCGTTGGAATAAATGTTATTTGAAAGTTTGTGTTTCCCTAAATGATGTGAGTAATTCTGTTAGTTAGAGCTTCCCGTAGTTAATGCACTGGTTCTAGGATCTTTTTCACGTTTCGTTCGTTTTGGCTGTAGTTTTCGTTGATTTGTTGTTCTCCAAGTCGGACTGCTTGGGATCCTCAGTCCTCCATTTTTGTCCTGAAGCGTGTAGGGAATTGGGGTCGAGACGGACTTGGCCTGTGATGATACAGGTCGACCACGTGCATTCGTTATCGGTAGAAAGTCGAGTTTTTGATTATTCTTTGAGTCGGTCAGTCGATAGCGTTTGGAGTACTTCCAAACATAGAACATTGCTAGTTCGTTCGGTCGTTTGATTTAAACTGAACTCGCCCTGAGGTTGGAGTTTGCCGGGCAATTGATATCGACAGGTGGTCCTCTTCGGAGGTGGCACATAAGCCACTTTGTTTCCCTTCAACCCGAACGCCCTAGTAAAACTTTTCTGAGCCGCCTAGTGCCGGCTACAACACTATCCTGTCGGTTACAGATAGTGCTCCAGCGTCAGAGGAAGGAGATTGGCTACTTAGGAGTCCTGTAAGGTTCCATCCTGGGTCCGGTGTTATGAAATGTCATGTATGACGAGGTTGAGAGGTTGGAGTTCCCGATGGGAGTAGAGATTATCGGCTTTGCTGACGACATCATGCTGGAGGTCTACGGTGAATCGATCGAAGAAGTTAAATTGGCTACTGCCTTCTCTATCGCGGTTGTGGAGGGGTGGATGACATCCGGGAAAATGGAATTGGCTCACCACAAAACTGAGGTGGTGGTTGTGAACAATCGAAAGGTGGAGCAAATGTGGTCCGAAGGTTCGAAGTCAGCTACGTGGGTCATACCGGTGCGCTGCGGTCGGAATCGATCTTTACAGCGACTAAGTGGCCGCGAGGAGGACATCCTGGTAGCGTTGCTATCGTGGTGTCGATTTACTGGGTTGGATGCGAGCCCGCGGTTGGAAAGGGGTTTTTGACAAGGTCGGGGCAGGGGCACGTGTTGTTCGTTTCGTGACGTTGTCGTGACTGACAGAAATGGCATAACATTGTCATGTTTGAAACGGTCAATAATATTTACATTGTATACCAACTAGAAGGAGTCTTTGGATACTATGAATGTTCCAGCATACCAACTATCCATGCTGGATCGTCCGGCACGCAATTTACGAAATGCTACGGAGCACGAACTTTTAAAATTGCCCAACGACCTTGACATTTAACTTTTGATTTCGACACTAGCACTAACAGCTGCATCTGCCTTACCCATCATCAGCCACTGATTCTTTATCATCTGGCACCTACATGAACTGGTTTGCACCACTGCTGACTACCCGCATAAAATGGTTATTTGAAAAACAGCATCCGCAGCAGAACTTACCACACAAGTTCGGCGGTGTGCTGATTCTGACATAATAGAACTCTCCATTTCAAAACCCGTGCACGATTGTGTTGTAGATCTGAAAACCGCAAGCACATGAAATTTTCCCTTTCTCCGTGTCCCAAAAACGTCGTCGCTATAGAGCTGGAGCCACACCACAGACAGTACCTACTGGCCTGGCCGGAACGGACCAATGTCAGTGACAAGCGACGACGACGACGACGACGGCGGAGGGCAAACTTTTATACCGGGTATGCCGAAAAACCGACTGCTGACTTGGAAACCGCAGACCTAACCTAGACCAAATTGAGTTGGGAATGCCGCAAAATTGTTTCTATGCGTTTTAGAACTTTTAGCCCAAATCCGACACGGCGTGTGTTTGTATGTGCATAAACCAACCATGTCGTTGTTCGTTGTTGAACTATTTGTGCTGTATTTGTTGCGGCTTTCCAAACGCATGGCTACGAAATGAGGCGACATTTATTGCTGGATGGTGGTTTTTGTGGAAAACTGGGGTGCGTTGTTCAAACTTGATTTACGTTGAAGCTTCATGTCATGCAATATTTTAAAGTGTACGCATATCGCCTCTATGTTAGCATTATATTCAACATCATAGGGGCTGTCCATAAACCACGTGGTCATGGTGGGGGGGGGGGGGTGTAGGTTCGGTCAATGACCATTTTGTATGGAAAACTAAAAAAAAAATTATGGACTAATGAACACGGGGGGGGTGGGGTGATGGGTGGTTGAGAAGTTCCAAAAAAATGACCACGTGGTTTATGGACAACCCCATGCGATCGTGTGTTGGCTGGGCAGCTCGTGGTTCACTTGCCTTCTCCAACCGACTCATTCGCCAATTCCACCTCTTCAACCGACTCACCGTATACCACCAGGGTAATGTCGTCATCAAAGCCAACCAACTTTACTCCCGGTGGTAGTGCAAGCCTCAATACGCCGTCGTATGCCGCATTCCACAGTACCGGGCCCAAGATTGATCCTTGCGATACCCCCGCGATGACATTATACTGTTGTTGGCCTTCCTCGGTGTCGTAAATCAGCACCCTGTTCTGGAAGTAGCTTCCCAGAATACGCCTTAGGTTTGTTGGGACTCCTAAGCGAGATATGGCGAATGATCCGCTCTAGGAGTTTCCCGGCCGTGTCTAATAGGGGAATTGGTCTATATGCCGACGGGTCGCCTGGTGGCTCCCCGTGCTTAGGCAATAGAACCAATTTTTGCCTTTTCCACCTATCCGGAAACTCGCCTCTATCCAGACATCTCTGCATTGGCGTAGCTAGGGGGGGTTCCAGGGGTGCCTGGCACCCCCTAGAATAATTTTGGCACCCCCTAGAATTTTTCCTTGAAAGTCACCTAAAATTTTAAACTTCACACAATAATTCCAATATTTATTATTGGCACATTTGAACAAAACTTAAGCACACCCGGAATTACTTATATAATTGTTGTAAGTTTTGGCGCAGATTTTTGCGTTTTAGATATTGGTAAGAACAATCAACAGACTTCTCCATAAATTCCTCCAGAAATACCTCTATCTATTCATACAATGATTTCTCTAGGCTTCCTTAATGGATTTCTCCCGATATTTCTTCAATAAACTTCACTTAGGATCGGGGATGCCAGATGATTTTTTGAAAAATCTGTATCACTATTTTCAAAAATCTGTATCCCATACAAAATTTGGGTGAAAAATATGTATCCCATACAAACATAAAATAGCCCCTCTAGCTCAAAAATCTGTATTTCATATAAAACGAAATCTGTACGGATGTTCAAAAATCTATATAATAAAGATAAATCTGTATATATGACATTCCTGCTTAGGACACTCCAGGCAGTCCTGATGGGGTTGTACATACTAGAAATTTCTGTAGAGATTGATCTACCAAATTCTGCTAGGATTTCTTTGGAAATTCTTACTATTACTCTTCTTGGAATTCTTCTAGTGATTTCTCTAAAAATTTCTATTGGGATTTCTTCAAGAATTTCTGATGGAATTATTCAAGCAATCTTCCTGGGATCCTCTCTGAAGTTCCTCCGGTGATTCTTCCAGGAATTCTTCCAGAGAGTTCATTCAGAGATTCTTCCAGAAATTTCTCATGGAATTCCTACAGGCGCTTATATTGGTCTTCCTCCGGGAATTGTGGCTAGGATTCCTCAAGCAACTACTGCTGCAATTCTTCCAGCAATATCTCTCCTCCTCTAAAAACTCTCATTGTGGTACCTTCTTCTAGGATAGTTCATCCGGAGATTCTTCCGAAAGATCTCCCTGAGATTTTTCTATAAAATCTCTTCATTGATTCTTCCATACATTTCTTCAAGGATATATCCAGGACTTTCTACAGAGGTTCTTCCAGAAATTCCACAGGGATTTTCCCAAAAATTTCTATTGACCTTCCTCCATGAATTTCAGCTGGAATTCTTCAAGCGATTCCCGTTAGGACTCCTTCAGAAATACTTCTAGGGATTTATTTTGACATACTTACTTGCTGCAATACTTTCGAGAAATATTCCTGCGATTCCATCAGGCATTCCACCAGTATACTTCTACCGATTCTTTCCAGGAATTTGTTAGAGAAACTTCTCTTAAGATACCCCTGGCATTACTGATTCTAGGATTTCCCTAGAAAGTACTTCTATTATAGCTCTCGGAATTCTAAGAATTCCTCCAGATATTCCAGCTGCTCAAGCAATTCATGCGGTTCTTCCAGCTATTCTTCCTCCAGAAATTCTAACTGTGGTACTTCCGAAATTATGCTACGGATTCTTCTAGAGCTATCTCCTGACATTTTGCCGAGACCTTTCCAGGCAATCTTCATGGAATTCTTGCAGAAATTCCTTTGGTTGCTCCACCAGGGATATCTCCAAGAACTCATCCAGGAATTCCTCCAGAGATTGAGATTTCTCCAGAAAACCATCATAGAATTGCTGCAGAAACTCTTTTTGCCTTCCTCCAAGAATACCTCAAACAACTCCTCTTGTGATTCTTCCATCAATTTCTCCAGAAATTCTTCCTAATGATTCCTATACGAATTTATCCTACATTATGGGTAGTATTCTTCCTGTGATTCCTTCAGTAAATCCTCCTGCGATTCCTTCAGGGCCTTCTCTATAGATTCTTCCAAAATACCTCTACCGGTTCTTGCAGGGACTTCTCTAGGTATTCCAAGGACTTTTCTTTGGATTTCCCCGGTATTCCTGTACAGTTTCATCCAGATTTTTTTTTTTTAGGATTTCAGCTGAGGTTTCGACAGTGATACATCCCAGAATCCTTCTAAGAATACCTGCTGAGGTTTTTCCTGTGATTTCTTCAGAAATGCTCCGGTGATTCGTCCAGGAATTTTTGTCCAAAACATTTTGTCCACGGATTCTTTCATAAATTTCCCATGGGATTCCTACTGGAACTCCTCTTGGCTTTCACCCTGGAATTTCAGCTGGGTTTCTCAGGCTATTCCTGCTGTGGTTCTTCCAGCAATTCCTCCTAGGATTCCTCCAGTCATTTTTACTCCCAGAATTCTTCTACGGATTTTTCTAAGAATTTCTCCAGGGATTCCTTCAAAAACTTGCTATTAAATACAATCTTCGTTTGAGTCTTGCAGAAGTACCTTCGGTGTGTCCTCCTGGAAATCCTAAAAAAAATCTGGGATTTCCCCAAATATTTCTTGTTGGACTTCTCCAGGAACTCCTCTTGACATTCATCCAGGAACTCCTCCTATGATTCCATAAGCGATTCTTGCTACATCTAATGTTTCAGGAATGCCTCCTAGGTCTCCTCCAGAAATTCTTACTGTGATACCTGCAGGAATCCCTTTAGAGATTTCTTCTGGAATTCTTGCCGGGATTCTTCTAGCCAGTTTTTCTAGGATACTTCCAGAAATGCATTTGATTCTTCCAGGGATTTTTCTAAAGAATCATCCAGGAATTTATGGATTACTCTAGAAATTAATCATGGTATTCCACCTGGACTTGGCCTTCTTTAAGGAATTCTAGCTGAAGGAATCCCAATAAAAATCACTTGAGGAATCCCTAAACGAATCCTATAGGAATGTACGGGAAAAAAATGTAATTAATTAGAAGGCACAGAATGTTGGTAATTGGCAAAATAAGAGATGAATTTGTGGAAAAAGAATCGCGTTCTGGAGGGATTCGAGAACACACGGCTCCGTATTGGCTAAACTGCAGTATGGCAATTTTTTTGAGGGTATCTTCGGAATTACTGTTCTTTATTTTGAAAATTTCTATGGTAATTTAATTGGAACCCAACAAACATTTTAACTTTATAGGAGAGGAACAAACCACTCTTAAGCAAATTTTAATTTAAGAAACTGATATTTAGCTAGTTACGTTTTTTGGGAATGCAATCAACAATTTCTTTGGATTTTTTTTATCTATATTTCAATGGCTATTCCTCCGTAATTATTTTAGCAATTTCTTTTTCAGTTATTTTGCAAATTTCTCAGGCAATTTTATCGTGATTACTTTTATAATTCTTGTATTTAACTTTATTGCTTACGAAAATTGTTGAACTACACATTCAGAAATTCTCAACTGGACTTGCTTAAAGAAAATCCTATGAAATTCACGAAAAATTTCCTGACAAATTCCCAATGAAATTACCGGATAAAAATCCATCAAAATTACCTTAGAGCTTTCAAAGTAGTTGCCAAAAGAATTCATATAAGGAATTCCTCATGAAAATAGTTAGATTTTTTAAATAAATAGGCCGAATCCAATTTCAAAATAAATTGCCAAAATATATTCTATGAAAATTTCCACAAACATTCACAAAAAAAATTTCGATGAAATTCTCAAAGAATTTTCCGAAATCATCAAAGAAAATTTAGAAAGTATTCCAAAAGTAATTGCAGTGACAGAACTTTTAAAGAACCGCCAGAGATTTTTTTCAAAGAAATTCCCGAAGGAAATCTCTAAGAAAATTGCCGAATCCATTTCCAAAGGAATTACCGAAGAAGTTCCTAAAGTAATTGTTATTATTATTAATATTATTATTGTCTTTATTAATGAGGTTTTCAACCCTTGGTTGGTTCGCCTCAAAATCCTAAAGTAATGATAGAAGTTTCCAAGATTTGCTGATAAAATTCCCAAGTAAATGTGCAATACAAGTAACATCGGAAATGCCAAAGGTGTTCCGAAATCATCTGCTGCAGGAATTCCTTATATAATTACTGAATAAATCTAGAAGAAATTGTCTAAAAAAAATCTTTAAATTATAGAAGCTATTTATAAAAGAACTGCCAAAGAAGTTTTCGAAGGAATTGGTGAAGAAATACCTAATAGTATAGATAATGCAAGTCCGTAAAATCGACGAAAATCCGAAAAACAAGTAGAATGACTTGCTGAAGATATTTCCAAAAAAAATGTGAGGAAGTTCCCAGAGTCAATGTCGAATGAATCACCAAAGGTATCACTAAAAGAATTCTCAAATGATTTGCCTGAAGGGAAATTGGAGGATTTTAAAAAGCAAATATCAATAGAATTGCTGATGTTAACAAAACATCGCTTGAAAGACTACTAAAAAAATGGCGAGAAAACATTTTAATGGATTTAATGGAAACAATGTTTTGCTGAAAACCCAAATGTCTCTATTATATTATAGCATAGAATCAGAATCCGAAGAGAAAAATCGAAGTTCGCTATCAATGTTGTGGTCAAATCAAAAATGCAAATATGTATCCTGATTTTGCAATTTCAAGTATTTATAACTCTTACAATGCCACAAAATTTCAGTTTATTGGACGCAGTGGCTTAATTTCCACAACCTCCCCAAAAAGACTCTTACAATTGTTCTTGAAAACTATTTTATATTGGTTGTTATCATGCAATAAAACAAAAAGGATATCACGATGAATACAAGTTAAACGCAAATTTGTGGATATTTGATAGTTTCCGAGATTTACACTTCTGATAATTCCTCTAAAAATGAATTCTTAATCAATGTATTTAATCCACAAAACATAGGGGTTGTGATGATTGTAAAGTTCAAACTGTAAATACAAATTACATGTATTATACGTAATCAAGTGATCTAGTTCTCAAACCTCACATGGCGGGGAGAGTGTTAAGTTAGTACGACGGTTCTTTAAAATATAGCGCATTTAAATTTTATGGCTAATTCGTCCCGCGACGCAGTATATCATTCTACTAAGAAACTTGCTAAGAAATTAAGGGTGGATCCTAGGGTGGATCGGTATTTCTTTTTGCAAAAAAAAAGCAGAACAACCTGGAAGCCACTGAAACTGGCACCCCCCAGGCACCCCCTAGGGAAAAATCCTAGATACGCCAATGCATCTCTGCATAGCCAGACTGACCATGTCAGGGCTTTTTTTTTATTCCTTGTTGGGTATATAAGTCACTGCGACCTGTTTTTAGATCTATTGTGACAGTCTCGATGGCCGCTTTGATAGCCATCCGGGCCCGGGGCCTTATTCAGCTTAAGTGATTTGGCAATTGCGGCTAGCTCGTCATTTGTCACTGGGGGAACCTTGCTTGGACCGTGAAGGTCTTGCAGCGTGAGCGCCCATGGTCTTACTTCGTGGTGCGGTAGGATGGGGCTAATTTTAAAAAATCTCTTCGGGATATGATTTCCCAAGTGGAAAGTGATCTACTAGTCGAAATTAGTGCGCTGTACAAAAATGAGCAATTTCGGTTGAAATTTAGGGGTGGCGTAAAGGGTTTAAGTGATTTTTTTTTGCTAGAGCAAACCTTCAAAAAACATCTCCAATTTAATTTTCAAACATAACATTTCTAGACTAAATCGGTGATTCTAGAACCCATTTAGGCCAAATTTGTGCTCAAAATTGCGATATCTCCACTGGTTTCTGACATATTTGAAAAAAAAAATG